>NC_086344.1:18898725-19199281 GCF_032445375.1 Bacillus rossius redtenbacheri | reverse complement strand
TAAGACACGGTTTGACAATGCAGACCTCACCGAATATTTTGTGTTAGCAGCAACTTAATTTTGCAGGGTACATCAAGTACCTTAGTAGTGACATCAAAACTTTTCTGTCTGTAATAAATGATTTTTTTGACTGCAAAATCGGTGGCAGTCGACCTGAGTCTGCGATAATCCACTAAGATCAGTGAATATTTTGTAACCAGTGCTCTTCGGTAATTTAGGTTTAATATTTTTATCTACGGATGGGCCAATCAAATCCTCAGTATTCAAAGGTTTGGATATTTGAAGGAATAGATTTGAAGAAAAATATTAGAGGAAATAAAGTGAATCAAAAAATTCAACACTGATAACCTCTAAAGTTACATCAGTTTTTTCCTTCATACCTATCCTGTTACTATTCCCCAAGATATTGTACTTTTAACATGTAATTATGTAAATAAAATTACGATATGTATTGATGCTGGAAACTTAGTTTGTGAAATAAACATTTAACGGGTTGAATGTTTAAACACCATAGTTAATATTTTTACATGTAAAAATTAAAGTTACTGTGGTATTTAGCTTTTGATCACACTTTATAAGTTCCTAACATAAAATTGTACTTCTTTGTATTTAAACAGAGCTCATTATTGGAAATTATTGCATTTGATAAAATATAATTACAATAATATTATATATAACAATAACTTTATAATATAAAATAAAATAAATAAAATAATGTACATATAGCTGTAAAGGAGGATGTACACAAGAATGTACCCCCATGACACACATTGTTTTTTGTATAGATTTAATTTATCATTGAAATATTGTCTACTACAGCGGATAAATACAATGAAAGGGTAAATTGTTAAATTACTATGAAATTTAAAAAGAACTTTGGAATCTGGCATTATAGACCTCCTGCGATATTCCAAAGTTCTTACAAAGTAAGCATCCCATAGACTAATGATCAATGGCTCATAAGTCTACGGGATGCTTACTTAACAAAATAATAGTTTATCATGATATTTATAATTTATTTTTAACCGCCCCTAACATTACCAAATATAATAGTAATTTTACAAAGTTATCAAAACGATTATCCCTTACTTTAAAGCGATTTTTAAAATCTATGCTTCTTATATATTTTTAAAAGTTTTCAGTACTATTTAATTCTATTTGAAAGTTCAACCATTTGGTGCACATCTAATTTGTATTTTATTGAAAAGGGTGTTGGTAGATATTCTTTATTATATAACGTTAATACGGGCCCTATTACGACTCAGTTTTCCCACTACAACTCACAAATGCATCCGCAGGATAAGAACATCACTGCATTGGTCTTACGTTAACGTTCAATATTTGGTTATAACCTGTGCTACCTTCTACGAACTGATAGGAACTGAAACTTGCTGTTCATAAAGTACAATACACTCCCGATTATCCGCGAAATTAAGTGGCAGGGCCACCGCGGATAGTGAAAATCGCGGATAATCTGCAAAAGAGCCGAAAATGGGAAACAAAAAAGGAAACATTAATTTCAACTCATAAATCTAAATATTTTTGTACAGTAAAAGTTACAATTAACAGTAAAAAAATTTAAATTATGTTAATTATAGTATTTTACTGAATAATTAACATACAATATATTTCAGTACTTGGTACTTGCTTCGTTACAAGGATACAGTACTGTACGTACTCAGAGACATCATTAGACACTGCGTGAGTTTCGAGAAGGCCTGTGGCTTTTTACTGTATACTGCACACAAAATACACTCGTCAGTAGAGTTCAAATTTACTGACTTGTAATAAAATACAGAATTACATATGTGCTGTATTTTTTTCGTAGCATGCGCGGATAATAGGGAGTTTACTGTACCTAAAAATCTTTATAAAAAATTATTGGATAACTTATATCAACCTTTCAAAAACAAATGTGTGATGGTATTTACCTGAGAAGGTACCTGCGGGAAGGCTGCAGGCGAGGTGAGAGAGAGTGTTGTGTCGCAGGCACCCGGAGGTGATGGTGGCGCTGTGCCGCCTGGTGGCCTGCTGCAGCGAGGACCCGCTGGCGGCGCGGGCCGAGGGCTTCGCGGAGCTGGCGCTGCGCCGCTACGACGCCGTCAGCGACGTGGACCTGCTGCGCTTCTACGTGCCGCTGCTGCAGCTGTGCGCGCGCCTGTGGTGGCGGCTGGGCAAGGACAAGCGGCCGCTGGAGGCGCGGCTGGGCGAGCTGCGCCGGCGCGGCGTCGGCGTGGACGGCTGCCTGCCGCTGCTCGACGCGCTGGCCCGCGAGGGGCTGCTGTGAGGTCTCTCCTTCCTTGGCGTCTCATCACGTAGTCACATCGCGCTGTCGAAGTAACACGGCCACATGTCAAGAGTAGAAACTTTTAACATAATTAAACAGGAGGCTATGTCATTGCGATAACACGGTTATATTTCAGACGTTGCGTCCGTCGCAGCATCGTGTTTTCACCGTTGTTTTCTCAAAATTCAGGTACGGCCTCATTACATTGGTAAGATTGACAGATGTTTTTTTCCATTGGCGATCTTAACTCAATTTCACAATTTTTTTTGAGATATGGCTCTATTATTACTTTGACAGTGCGATATATATACTATCACACCAAATCCCTCACTTAGCACATCTTAAATGTGTGCCGCAAATTAATTTAGCACAGTGTTGATTTTACTGTCCCAGTATTGAATAACACTGCTGTAAAATTCAGTTAGCACAATAATTGCCACACACAAAAAAAAAGTTGGAATGACGCCAAAAAGTCTGCTTCAGCTTGGTAAACAAAAGATGTCTCGTGGCATACGAGGGGGGAAAAGAGATGCGCACGCAGGTCTGACTACGCTATTGCTGTTGTACAAACATCAGCTATGGCAAGTTCATTTGTGGCTATGGGGTGTAAAGGACCAAATGTTTATGTTGTCTGCACGTATAACACTGGGTCGTCGTACCGTTGTCGCCCAGCCACAGACCGGGCCGTGATGAACTTCAGTCTAGCCAGTGGCAGGGAACTCGCACGCGCAAACACAAGTAACGTCTGCCCATTTATCTGCCGGTAACTGCACATGCGCGAGCACCTGCAGTTGGAATCATAGTGTAATCGTAGCTTCCAAGTGAGATTGTAATGCATCTTGTTCAAGTATTTGAGGCAAAACTAGAAGTAATACGGCGTGCTGAATGTCGTGAAGACTACACTTATGTTGGTCGCACTTTAGTTTTAAGCAAGTCAACTGTGCGCACAATTTTACGAAATGACTCTATCAAAAGTTTTATGAAAGTCTGATGCTGTTGGTTGTACGAGCGGGAATATATTTTGCATTAGATACTGGAACAGAATTGAACAGATGATTTACAAGGAAAAGGTTGTTAAATAAATGGTGCAATTTAAAAAATCACAGGCCTGTCAGGATTGGTGTGAACCAAGCAGTTAAATTTTTGAAAAATTAAAATGTTAATATATCTGGACAGTAATATCGGTTTCACTGCAGTAAAGGATGGTTTGGAAAGTTTGTGGAAAGATATGTGACGTGAGTTGAAGGTCACGCCTGGGTGGACAAGTCAATCAGCCGATGTGATAAGCACATAACCACATATACTCGGTGTTGTATTTGTCATGCAAAGTACCTATGGTAGGCGTATCAAGATAAATGGTGTGGCATATTTATTTTTCAGTGTTATTCTACACATTTATATTAAGTAAAGAATATTTCCCTACACATTTTGGAACACATTAATTAAATTAGCCTTGCTATTTATGGAGCATTAGTCATGCTAAGTGAGGGTTTGGTGTGAATAGCTAGGGACAAGATTATATGGTAAATTGCGATAAAATTGAAATAACATCGCAAAGTATGTCACTTCAAATTACACACGATTTAGCACCAAAATTTAACCAAAAACATGAAATCAGCATTCAGCCTTTTGATAAAAAAGAACTCAAATTACCACAATTTAATGTTTTATAATGGTAAAATCATTGAATGTAATTTATTTAGCATAAGTTTTTTACTAAAATTAATTACCTAAATGTATAGGAAAAAAATAATTTTATTACATTATATTATATTCATACTATTTATTACATTGTTATCACTGAGGTGCCAAATGACACCGTAAATAACCTAGAAGGCATCACCGTAATTTTTAACACAAATTTTATTAATAAATTATAATAAACAGGTTCACAATAATAAGTGACATTCATCAATCATTCATTCAATACTTCAATGCTTCTGAAACGTATACTGGGTGTCACTTGGAGATGGCACTGGAACAGATAAATCCAACATTACTAATCTTGCCTCACAAGCGGTATACAAAGGCATGCAAACCAATTAACAACACGATTAGATCGTCATATAAATATGGCCTATCGTACTCCAAAAGAAAATCATTGAAAAGGGACAAAAAAATTAGGGCAAGTCCTCACCTACACAAAAATATAAATACTATGTTAATACTAATGCCCGTTTCACAATGCAGTTTCAGCAGACAATTGTTAATTCAAATTCGCTAGGTAACTGTGTGCACCAAAGGACTAGTGCGAATAAGATGCATAATCAACAACAAGTATTAAAATATAAATATATTATCAGAGCACCGAGCGTGTTCAGAGTCAGTGTTGGACAGTTACATCAGTAAGTCTTTAAAACCACCGCTCGGTTCTGGTGGTCGTGAATCTCATCGTAACTTGCCTTGGTTTCTGCTGCGCTGCGGCGGAGTTCGCGCTCGCTGGTGCCGGCTCCAGCAGTCGTGTCGTCCTCCGCTCGCTGCGGACTGAAGCGTGCGAACCACTCGCTGCCAGGGGATCTCTCTGTACCAGGTCTTCCCAGCGCTCAGCAAGCAGTTGGAACAGTCACTCGTTTCTGCACGAGAGTTGTCGCACAGATCAGCCACACTACCGCTTGTGTACTGCCCCTTGACTGAAGACTGTCACTGCGTACTCTCTGCCCTTAATACATAACTCAATTGCGAACCCACTTTAGGCACTTACGAAAAATCACCTCAGGCAATCATTGTCATGAATGCCCTGCCGTATACCGAGTTTGAATCTGCATACTAGTTTTCCTATTACATAAGTGTTACACCTCATACATTATATTGTTTATTTTGCATTTTTTACATTAGTAACACTTTTTTACTTTAATGATGGCACGTGTTTCAAATGCACAAAAATTTTCAATTAATTTTTTCATTTTTCTGAGTAGTTCAGTTATAGACGTGCTTATTACTAATGATTTTACTGTGTAAGTAAATGAGGTGTCAAGCAAAATGAGACTGTTTTGGTAAAATAAGTATTAAGAAATACTGTAATTTCATATTTGTTGTATAATGCACTTTTTTTAAATGAATAAAGACAATATATAAAAATATAAAACAATAACATCAAAATCTACTGTTTCAAAACCAAATTGTCCTAGAAATAAAACCATAAAATCTTGTCCCTACAAATAACATATGCAAGATTCTGGTGATAGGAGGATGTTGGATTTCCACTATTGTAATTTTGGTAATGGAAAGACAGGGAAAATTTTATTACAGATTTGTGTGGCCACCCTGATTTAGCCCTTTGTGAGACTGCGTTACAGCTCTCTGTTGCATGCTTGGTGAATGGAGGGTTGCTTTGAATTCTTGCAGCCGGTTACCTCACTGTAGTGATACCCTGTAGCCACTCAAGCCCTTCTTCAATCTGTGTAACAACTGCCTGTTGCGTGCACGGCAATGGAAGGGTCTCCAGAACTCCCGCATGACTTCAAAGATTTTTTTTATCAGTCTGTGTAAGAACTCACGGTAGCATGCTTAGCGAACAGAGGATACTGTGGATTCTGCTTCCCTTTTAAGTCCTTATATTTACAGTGCAGTGTTCAGATTCAAGTTTCAGATCATTATTAGCTTCCTGCCATGTAGCATGGTAAAGAATTCTCACAGGTTGTGATTATCGCGTGTCATAAGGTTTTCTTTTTGTTTTGCATTGTGGTGGCAGATTTGCGATAGCTGAGCATGTGTTTTACTTTAACGATTTCGAGCTTTGCCCCAGCTACATTGTAAATGTAGTTTTTTTAGCTGTCCTGCAAGCAGAATTTTGAATCTATTTTATTAATACCTTTATCTAAAATAAGAACGGTGGTTTGTGTATTTTACCAAAATGTGTTTGTTCTGTCCGAGAATTAAACGCAAGTTTACTTTACCATAAAGTCTTTTTTAGGAATGTCGAAAACAGTGCTAGAATTAATTTTTTTTATATATGATTGAGGTTAATTAAATTTCCTGAAGAATCAGTATTGACAAGTTTAATAGTTTAAATGCTAACGTAAGTGACTGTTTTTTACTTGAGCTTCTGTGTTCTTGAGGGGGGGAAAGGTGGGGAAAGAAATTTAAAATATTTAAATTTATATGTATATTTTCAAAATACAGTATTTTAGTTATTGATTGCCTGAGAAAAAAAAATGTTATTACTGTAGCTTGGCATTCAGTGCTTAGTCCATAGCAAATATTTAATTTGAGACATTAACGCTTAATGATGTTCTATGCATCAATGCAGTACAAAAAAATTAAAAGACTTAAAAAAAATGTTCCCTTGCTAACAAATTTCTGTACATATTTATAAAAAAAAAATTTTACATTTCTGTGCACAAAAGTGTATGTTGATTTGATTTTGTATTAAAGTGTGTTAAATGTTATATCAGTGTTTTTGCACTGTTAAGTAGGAATGGAAACAGTATTGATGGTATGTAGCTAAATAGTTGAAAATGTTATATTTTTATTGGAAAAAAATTTCATTCAGAATTCCATGTGTTGAATTGACATTAAAAGTTATGTTGTAATGTGGATGATATATATATGTATATGTAAAATATTGATTTATTTTATTGTTTTTATAGGCCTGTGTGAATCCTAGGAATGTTAAAAATATTATTGAAGTTTATCAAATTGTGAATATTGTTCTCGGCGAAGCTGTATTACACTTATTTTATAAAATACAGGATGGGAGTAAAAAAAAACTTTTTAACATTTGTAATGTTTGAACATATTAGGTGATTAACCTTTGGGCCCTATACATATAACATAATAATTCAATAAAAGTGATAAAATAACCATACATAGAGCTTTCATAAAACCAAACAGAGTGGTACCTTTTCATTATTTTTAAGTAACCAACTTTATTCAAACAATACATATGCAACAAAAAAAAAAATACGAAGCTTTACATCAAATGTGAAGCTTTGCATAGAACCGAAGCTTTAAATAAAAATAAAAGGAATAGCAAATTTCCTTGCAAGGTCCAATCAGATATTAAAAAGAGCTTCGATTGATTCACTTAGTCTAAACTTCGCACAGGCCTAGTTTTTAATACATCACAGTGATTAATATCTTATCTAAGATAACAGGTGTGTGAGGTAAAAATAAATTTATTTTTTTTATCTATGCTGTTTGAACAGTCTCAACTTAAATGAAAATAAATCAAGCAGTATACTGATTAGTAGTTTTAAGATTCTCATCTGCATGTTAATTGCTTGTCATTAAGAATTAATTGTTATCAAGATTATAGCATTCATATTATGATGGTCAAGTTGTTTATTTGTAGTCATGCATAGTTTTTGAGTATGTGTAAATATTAAATTTATGTTTTCTTCAGTGGGTCAATATCATGATCATTAGTCAAATAAAATTTTATGGTTTATAGAACAAACATCCAATGTAACAAAAATCTTTTTTAAAAAGAAAACATTTTAATTTGCTTGAAGTACACCATTTTGAACATGAATGGGTCTAATCCATTTAATTAAAAAAATTTTTTCACTGTATACTTTTCCAAAATGATCAGAATACGAGGCGAAATGTTGTTACCAAATTAACTTCTGCATTCTTCTGTAAGCAAGAAAGAGTGTTTTGTGTGATTAAATGAAAATAGTTCTGAACAGAAATGCTATAAAATGCTTAAATCTAATTTTACTTGAATTGTTTGGCTTAAGATGTGCTATGGTAACTATAAGAAATGCTATTTAACAATTTTGTATCAGCTTTCATTCCTTTGGACATTTAACATTTGACTTTGGAGAATGTGTTCAAAATTAGACCAACACATACAAAACATAGCTAATTAATCCGCATAATTGTTGCTGTATAAATATTTTATATTTATATATCTACTTTTCAAATGCATTAGAAAAATTTTGTGGAGGTATTCGAATGTGCAGAGCACTAAATGGTTGAAACGTGTCTGCAAGTTTCTAGTTTTGTGTTATTTCCAAAGACCTTTCTTTATCTGTGTTTTAATTGTTTTGAAAGTTAGACGTGCCATTTTTTTTTAGATTATGTTGTTTGGTATTATTTTGTCATCACATGTCTACAGTAAACATCCAATTAGTTGGTGGTAATGACCGGCACTGACGGTTACAGCAATGTCGAAAAGAAACTTTTCTGTTAAATTTGTTTTATCCCAGCGAGTCGAACGCTGTTCAAGGTATTAAAGAGTACTAAAATTACCGTACTAATGTAATACTTACGTGCTAGACATTAACCGAAAAATTTCACAGTGCTGCTGTCACACTGGGGTTGGAAATAGCTATGCTTTGTGAGTATCTACCGGATATGGGGGCAACCACGTGGTTTAAGGGCACGTTGACCCAGCTATCCCCTCTCAGGGCCGTGACGTGGCCCAAGTGCGACGAGGCTCGCAACCCCCTGCCAACCTGCCAGCCCGCTGTAATCTTACCGAGGGATGGTTGTCTGGGCTCTCCAGGCGGCTCACACGTCTCAGCCTCTGCGTAGAAAACAACACGTGTCGCAGTTTGAACAGGTTCTATTGACTCTGCACTCTACACCTGAATCACACTCTCGTCTCGCGATATCACAGTCTCAAAGAGCTAACTTCAGGGGCGGACCAGGACACCCCAGTCCTGGCCTAGCAGTTATAATCGTCGTCCGGTTCGAAATGTCTGCCTGGGGACTTACATGATTAATAAAGCAGTCTACCTCCCGGAGTAGGCCCCGAAGCAAAATAAAAGGTTGGAGAATCAACTGATACCAGACGGATGTTAACGGATCAGAGATGCAACAGTTGAAGTCCACGAGGTGTAGCGACTACATCCTACTCCGGGTGGCGATCGAGAGGAACTGGCATTTTGCCAGGGTGTCATGGCGGCCGTTAGTTACCGTTAGTTGCTGAATAATGTGTAAGAGAGCAAACCCTTTGCAACTAGTTGCCTAAAGATTATACATGTTAGATGTTACCCTGATAAAACATTAACTAAAAATTGCTCAATATTTATTTAAGTTTAAATGAGAGGCGCCCGCGCTGGGGCTATTCTGGCAATTGCCGCATAGGGCGCTACTCCGTCCTTACTTAGGCTGAAAGAAAACAAAACGGTAGAGGTTATAATTAGATAAGTAAAATTACAAAGTATATTAATTAAAGTATTATTTGAGGGGTGCGTGGCACAGACTACTCGCCTCTTGCAGGTGGTTCTTGATGGGAGGTTTGAAACAGGGAGGTGATTTGGGGGGGGGGGGGGGGGGGGAGACGTGAGGCACATCTGGCTTAGGGAGGGCGTAGCTCCGGTCGACATCAGTACACATGTATCACTAAAACACAGTTGAATTTATGTTGCCGTATTTTACACCTAGCTGATCGCCTGATCGGTAATTTCTAATTTTTTTTTGCATGTCAAGTACCTCTCGTTTTGCAATTATTGTTAGACGTTAACTGTCCAAAGATTACGACAAAAAAAAAACTGCTGCTTTGTGACTTTTGCCAAAAACTACACAGGCCACTCTAGTCACAGAACTCAAGCATACATTTTGCTCTAGCTATTTCAGAGTTCTTGATGCATACTATCTCCTACCAACTATGTATGCACCGTGTTTGGCAACATTTTTATCTTAAATCCCAGCTTAAAATGCTCTGTCACATCAATAGATCACAGAAATTAAAAAAAAAAAACAATAAATAGTCAAAAAATATTTTTGTGTTTTATGGTTTATGGAAGTGAAATATGGCACAGTTAACCCACACATGGATAATCGGGAGGCTAATGTATGTAGTTTTTAGAGTTGAAGTAACATTCCTACATTGAAACTGTTGCAGAATGATGAATTTTTTCTTTCATTTATGTTTTTCCCCACTATTGATTTAATTAATAAATATTGTAATTTTATAATCCTTAAATATAAATGTATTAAACAGTTCAAATATTTGTAATTGTGTTGTGTGTATCAATATTTTCTTTTATGCAGGAATTCGAATTTGACTGAAGTGTTTTGAAAAATTAATTTTTCCAGTAAAATAAAAAATGTATGCATTCTAAAAAAAGCCAGATTATTGATATTTCAGCATAAAATTAGATGAGCAAAAGTTTTGGGGGAAAAGAGCAACCCATTGACTTTGAATGCACAATCTTACAGAAATATTTTTGCACTTAAAATCTTTTTTCAGTTAAAACTCTGTGAATTCAAGATATTTTGTGTTTGTTACAGCTGTCTGTAGATGGCCTCAAGAATGTTGTAATCCTTGTTAGTTTAACATTGTAAAAAAATAGTATAAAAAAATAGTATAAACTTTTCAGTATTTTTATAATGATTTTTTTCTGTGGTGACTAAGTGCAGTTTATAATTTTAAATAGTTTGTAAGTTTTTGAGCTGATAACTAATCACAATTTTGTGCTGCTTATGTTTTGGTTTTAAATGTTGATTGATATGGAACAAGCCTTAGATCTGTTGTTTTTCTTAAGAACTCATTAGTACAAAGTTTAGTTTTTATCTTGAATTAAATTAGGTATAGTTTTTTTTATACCACAGCTGTGTTTTAAACACCTTTAGTTGTATGTCTGTGTTTGTTGAATTTCATATGCAATATAAGCTACACACATTTATTCACTGATTGTTGATAGGCAGGATATATCACATTGACTTTCACTGTAGGTATTTTGTCGCTCATTTTAATACTTAATAAATTATCTATAGCTGAATCTCTACGATTACTATTAATAACAAATAATTTTACCTAATGTTCTGTTAGCAAATTTTTTTAAGTTAATTTATGTTTTTAAAAATAAGTATAAGCTGTAAGAATGCAATTGTAAAATACCAAATAAAATTGTATTAATTATCTGTGTTTTTTAAATTTTACTTTGCAAAATCCCTACATATTATGTATTAACTCGAAGTAAGGGCAATGTTTTTGTGTTGAAAACTGCTCACACTTCACATAGGTAGACCTGGGATTGTGCACTAAGAAAACCAGAGTATACTTCGGTGAAAATTACAGATATGTAAGTAGAGACATTTGGTTGAAAACCAATTCAGTCCAATTTTTGGGGGGAATTTTTTATTTTTATTTTTAAATTTTGTTTAAAAGAATCTGTTTTTCCTATGACTTTAAGACAGATCTGGACAAATCCAGCTTAATCCAGTAGGAAAAAAAAATGCTTCAAAAGTGCATTACTCATCATTCATCAAAACTACCTCAATCCAGGTTCTCATTTAACAGTTTTGTTTATTAAATCTCTGGTGGATAAGAAACATTCCTTATAAATATTTTTAACTATTTTGTGTAGTATTTAAAAAAAAAATCAGATGAAAATTGTATTATAATTGCAGAATTTTTTTAAAAATATTTATTAACATAGTAAAATATTTTTTTTCCCCCAATTTAAATTTAAAATAATTATTTAATTATCTACATAAACTGTATATTTTTGTGGAAAAATTTTTTAAAATTTTACCTGAAAACCAGTTCAATCAAAACAATAAACTGAATTTAAGAATGAAAAACTACAGTAAATCCTGCTTAAGACATTCCCGCACAATACGTTTTCCATTTTATAACATTTGAAAAATTATTCCCTTGCGTTTGCGTTTATAGATGCTTCCCGCATATAACTTTCATTATTTAAAAAAAAAATGTAATTAAGTTTATCTTTACACTCTTAAACTATAAAACTATTAAACCATTGTTTAAAAACAACAACAAACATGACTGTCAAAACCTTTGCCTCACGTCGCATGCTGTTACAATATATTTTTCAACCAATCGTCTGCTTGCATTCATATCCTTTGTGAGGTGGTTCAATCTGTACACCATTTACCTCATTCGAGGCATAATGTCTGACGAATAAACCACAAAACACTAGCCATTCGCTTGACATCGTCCGGGCCTGCGGCCCCTTTTAAGTCCGATATGCCACCGCCCAAACACCACCCATCCTCCATTCAAACCTCCCGCCTACCCGTGCGTACGTGTGCGTGCGTGTGTGTTCGCCCGGCAAGAGGGCGCTGTCGAGTCAGTGCGCCGCACCCCTAATACATAATTAAATATAATTGTGTTATGTGTTTTTATGTTCCCTAAGTGCGTGACGGCAGATCGGCTGGGAGGGTTTTATGTACTTTTATTTAAAATAAGGTATCAAAATATAATAGTGTTTCCGGACATTCCCGAGGAAACCCGAAGCCAGACAATAATTAAATTTAAATCTTAATAATTATAATTTGTACAATCCTTTCTCTTTATTCAAAAAATGTCACGTAATTTTTAATTCATTTTTGTCATGTTAATTTAGTTTCCCGTGGCACGAATTCCTAAATATCGTTAACGGCAATTGTTTCGGCGGGAGGACGCCATGTTAGTCGAGCCGAGCCATGATCTCACCCCATTCCGCCGCCATCAACGACCGAGAGTAGACGCGCCAGAACTCCGATGACCTCACCGCTTGTTTCACCGCCAAGTAATTCTGTTTCAATTTAATTCCGTCTAAATCGTTTTCTTTTCGTCCTCGGAGCTCCTCTCGGTCGGGGTACTGCATAACTAATTGTCTTACGACCAGCAACGGTCTTTTCTCTTTTGTATTACGTAATGTAAGATGTGACCACGTGGGGGTCTCCACACCTAAACCGATTCGTGCCGCGGGCGTTTTAAACAGTTTCAATCGTGTACGTGTGTAAGTTGCATTCGCCGAATAAATCAGGTGTGTAAATCAAATGTATTATTTTCTTATTTATATCTGTTCGACCACGTGGAGTGTGACGGCGTGTGGGACGCTTGAGAGCCCACTGCGTAGGTAATAGCGTGCCCGACGCTGAGAGCGGGCAGGGATTCGTGCTAGGTGTATTCGAAGGGAAATTAAAATCACGCCTCACATGGGCGACGTCACGACCCTGGGAAAGAGTCTCACATCGGTCCGTGCACGTGGCACAGTGGCGCCCATAAAACCCGAGCATGCATTAAAATTTAGTCTTTAAATATCAGAGACTATGGCCCCCATATCAAGAGGCGCCGCCACGAGGGGAACCGTATCACGCTGATGTGTTTGCGTGATGCAACTGGTACAGCAATCTGAGGAACTAATCACAAATTCATTGTTTGTTGAGCACTGTAGTAAAAATTTTATATGGTGAATGTAATGATGAACTTAGATTACTCGTCTTGCTTTACGTTTTTGGCTGGACTTGTACCGTATTTACCTGTAAATTGTGCACAGTTTTTCGTAAAATGTGTGTTGAAAAATTATGGTACAAGGCTTATTCAAAACTTTACAATGTCGCATGGCATCGCTGCATAATGCACAGGTTCCTTCAAGCTCCAAGGTTGGTTGACCTGCTACTGCTTAAGGAACGGTGCACATCTTGCATGTAGTTTGCGCTTTGTGAGTTTGTTTCTCTGTGAGAAGACATGGCAATGATTGCCGAAGGTTTGCGGTAGCGATCATCTACGTCTGCTGAAAAATCCTAAAATGGTTAAAAAGCTCAAAATACAAAAATAAAATTGTGCCTTGGGTAGAAAAAACATTGTCGCAGAAAATCGTGTACGTCATTGCAAGGGGAAAAAAAGTTGTTTTTGAGTGATACTGTTATTGCAATAAAACCTTTATTTGAAAGCAGAGTTTGGTGATTTAAACAACAATGGTGTAAACCATGTTTTAAATCAACTGGTTTTTATTATAAAAAATATATAATATATTTTTAAATAGAATAGGTATCTTAAATAATTTTAATTAAAGGTCTAATTCACTCTAATAACAATAGTTTGCTCATTAATGTTTCTTGTGATTTATGGGAACAAATAATTATATACTAATCAAGATCTTATCATTTAAATTATCTGAATAAGTTGTAAATTCTATCCAGCTAAAAACTCCTCTAAAATTAAATTTATTAGTAAATTGTAAATGTACAAAAAGGAAATAAATCTATTATTTTAAATAATTACTATTTTTTGGGAAATCCCTGATACTACTGTAAATCCCCTTTCTTTGAGAAACATCCATTCTATGGAGAATCCTCCTCCTGTGGGGAAATACCCTTTCTGTGGTTAAGTCCCAGTCAGATGTGATGATTTGCTGGATGTCAGTTATTTCATATTATAAGTTTTTTGGTTCAACGTGACTGGCAGAAAGCAGGATGTTGTATGGCTTTCATTTGAACAATCTGAGAACCAAAATAACTAATGTAATAAACAAAAAGTGTTTTTTTTTCTTCAACCCTGTTTTGTAAGGTAGTACTTGTGTGCTTCCTCAGCAATTTCCCAATATATTTTGTTTATAATCTTTCTAACATGGCATTGATTTTGGTCGTCTGCAACCGAGATGTTTATGACGCTTCGCTGTGAACAAAACAGCTGAATTACATTCATGATGGGTTTTTTTCCGTTCCACCACGGTAAACATGTTATTCACAGTTAAACCATTAATAAAATATTTACCAACCAGTATATTGTTACGATTGCGGGGTTCGTAAAGGATAGCCCAATTAAAGATTTTATTACACACACAGTTTTATTTATTGCCACTATTTACATTACTAGCAAATAATCTAAAAATGCCAATTAATCAACTGTACTTAAAAAAGTTGCTTCTTCAGTCACTCGTTTTTACACACCGCACACGTCGCAGGACTCTATCGCCGCACTCCGCCGCTGCCGCACTTCCCTTCGCCGGGATCCCATTAGACGCCTCGCTAGGAACTTAGCTCAGGACTCCGCCGCGCCCGCGACACTATCGCCCAGAACTGAACTCTTCGCCCTGGAACCTTTGTCCAGGGACTTCGCCGCTCTATCGCCTGGAAACTCCGCCGCGGGAAAGCTCCCGCCTGAACTCTCACTCTCAACTCAGACTCAACTCTCGAGGCCGCCGTCCTCGTTTTATCTATCAGCCACAATTTCCAGAACTCGCGAGCGCGGCCGGAGCCAGTCGCATCATTCCGCACCGACCCGACGGCAGAAATCTCTCTAAACACGTGTCGGCGGCTCACGCAACTCCCAGCTGTCCGGTGTCAGTTACGTGTCAAAGGCAGTGCGCCGCACGGGGAGTGGTGGGAAGGAGGGGGAAAAGCGACAATCCTTGTTATCTTCCAGGCGCGCGCGGCACATATCATATTGCGGCAGTCGCCAGCCAGCTCTGCACCTGCACTTGTCCCGGCCAATGTCACGTTCATAACAATATTTAGATACATGTATTAATGACAAAGAAATCTAATGAAAATATGTATAATAATATTCTTGAAACAAAATTAAAATTAATTAATGCTGAAAAACAGTAACTGCAGAGTTTAACACTTATAAGATACGTATATACTGTCATTTATTAGTTGTCTTCGTATGCATATGTCTAGAATAAAATGTTTGGGAGTGTTTAGAAGTCACAAAATTCTCACAGAAAAAAAAAACTATAAACTCAAGAAAAACTGTATAATTTATATTCATGTAATCTATTTTTTTAATAATAATTGTTTTATTTTTTTAAACATAGTTTTTAAAAGTTTTTCTTTCATTAGGTACATGCCACACATTTTTTTTGTTAATCACTGTATAGAACATATAAGACTAAAATAAATATTTTTTTGAAAAAATGCAATATTGGCCGTAAAAAAATTAAGTAGGCCATCATTGTTCTAGTGCAGGTGCAGCCTCAGGAAGAAAGATTTCCAAAAAAACGTTCCTCAGATGCTCTGTCAATATTGCTTGCTGTTTAATGATCAGTGTAAATTCTCAGTTCCATTCAATAAAATTAGAGTTTCCTTAATATTATTTTAGAGTTTCTTTGAAGAACACAAAGTACCCGTTTCCTTACGACTAGAGATGCAAAATTTTAATCTTTGGAATGGTTTCCTCTTGAAAAGTTCAAACAGTAAAGTAGTTTAAACAATTTACAAAACTCTGTAAACATGATCTGATTAATCGTTGCAAATTTACACCCACTTAAATTCTTTTAAGAAAGGGGGAGGGGGAACGTATGAGGGAGGACCCAAAAATAACAGAATCAAAATGTTACGCAACATTTAGTTGCGCACCAGTTTTCGCCGCCAGGAGCTGTTATAGGACCTCTCTTGAGCCAGTCTGCCGTTACGAAAAGGTGCACAGAAGTCTGGCGCAAAGAAAATGTCTGGCTTTGTGGAATCCCGGCGAGTGGATCCTGCGTCGTGGCAACGCTCCGGTGCACACGGCTCTCGCTGCTCGCCAGTGTTTTGCCTCAACGAAAGCCACCAGCTTGATCCACGCACCCTATTCGCCAGATTTAGCTCCCTCGGGACTTCTTCCCATTCCCTCAGAGGATGAAAGGGGACTAAAAAAAGGAAAGCATTTTTCACTGATGTTGACGACGCAAAAAAGCAATGTCACGACGGCTGTAGCAGGTATCAAAGAAGACGAATTTGAAAGGTGCTTCCAACAGTAGAATCAACATTTGAACACATGCATCACTGCTAATGGAGATTACTTTGAAGGAGATTAAAGTTGTATTTTAAAAATAAGTCTATGTGTTTATATTTTGGGTACCCCCATGTACTTTACCCTCATTATAACCTGGCTATTTGTTTAAATCATGTACAGATCTGTAGCTTCTAGAATTTAAATCCAAAGGCTTAAAACCCATTACAAAGGTATCATAAAAAAACTGGCCCAGTCTCTGAGGTTGCAATTGTAAAGAGGAGAAAACTGACACTACGCAATGTCCAATTTGCAGCTGTTATGATTATCTAAACAGGAAAAGAAAGAGCTGATGTAACTGCAGCCAAGGAAATGTATACTGCCACTATAAAATAATTACTTTTGTTGTCTTGATACAAATTATATGCTGCCTCCTACATCACTTTGCACCTAACAAAATCTAGCGAGCATGAAAACATGGAAAAAAATGTTAAGCAGAAAAAAAAATTGTTGTATGAAATCAATTTTTTTATCATATTTCAATAACCAAATTAAACTTTTTTTTTTGCTTAAGTGCTTCATTGCTCTTTGGAAAATTTGTTAGACACTAGGAAAAATTCATTGAAACTCCTACAATACAGTTCTAAGGAACAAATTCTTTTCATCAAGAGAAAGTTTTTATGAGTTTTGTTGTAAGCCTGAGGTGCAGGATAACTTCCTTGTTCAGGTTGGTATGCATGTATGCATATGTTCGGTATATAATTGTGGATTTATGCTGTTTCCAAATAATAAGGATGTGTCCTTTATCGATGCAACCTTAACAAAAGGATAGTTTAATTTCAAGGCTGCATTCAGTGAGAAACTAACTATGAAAGGATATCTGAATTTTTCAAAAGTTATTTGTGTGTGGTTACAAATTTTCCACACAATTTTTTCAGGGAATGTTAATTTTTGTACATGTTATAGTTAAATTTATTTGATTGTAACATGTAAACATAAAAAGGTTAGGAAATATTGTAAAGACAATATAGGAAACTCAGGTCTGTTAACATGGGCGAAGCACAAGACGCGTTATTACAGCACTTCTAGCGGTGTGAGCTGCAAGTATACTCGTAAAATTAAAATTTGTGTATGTTTTAATGGGTGAATTAGGCCATGGAGGTAAGAAAGTAATACCTCCATGTCTTAGGCATGTTTTTTCTCTAAATTCTGGAAAGAAAAAACTCTTGTACAGAAAATAATGCTCTTATGTATTTTCCATATTACTCCACAGTTCTGAAAACGTATTCATACTTCAAAATTATATATCTAAAATAAATATCAACAGTGAATAAAAACTTAAAAATCTTGTACTAACAACATAACTAGTTTAAAATGATGAGCATCACTTGTCTCACAGATTTTCAACTTTCCTACATTAATCTACTACAATATTTGATGTAAAGACGTGAGTGACTCGCCCTTTCATGAAAGGCTGCATCAGTGATTCTGTAAGGATCCTTGCAACTAATTGGACTGACATCCGTTTTGCTAATGGTCCTTTAAGAAAGTATTCAAAAACAATGCACTTTGGTAATAAGTGTAATAAGCGTAATAACAGATTTTTAGTTTCCTTACATACTAGTCTGCTGTGCAATTCAACTCCGAACTGTCTGCTTCATGCAACCCGTCAACAATAATTATCAAAGTTACTCGTTCCAAATATTCCTGGGTTGCCAATTGGCGGTGCCGAACAAAAAGAGGAATATTAAGTGAAGAATTTAGTCTCTGAGAGTGAATGTTCTATTTTTCGTAAGAATTCCAGTTAAAACAGTAAATAATAAATCCAGGAATATTCTAAGCTAAGATGTTGGTATTTTTTTACTTCAATTTTGAATAGGAAGAATGCTTTCAAATAGTTTTAAATGCAGCAAACTGCAGTGATCACCGAGAAATGATCAGATGTAAGTTTTATTAATTTTTAATCAGTTTTCCCAGCCTGATAACATGCTGTGTACCACAATTTGGCTGCAATCTACTAGTACGTACAAGACGAAACATTAAACCAGCTGACAAGTAGTCTCTTTAGTGCACACATATCATCCGCTTACTTTGCAGACCAATTTCATTTAGATTGTAATTTTTTGATGTTATAGGCACATAAAATGAGTAAAGCAAAGATTATATTTTGTTCATTACTATAAACTTACACTAAAAAGTTATCATCTACTAAAATTTATTCCCAGTTTTTACTGCAAAACTTTATTGAAATATTTTTATAAAGGTACCCTTATTTATAAACTCATTACATTACCCCTACTTTTTTTTCCGCCAAAAGCTAGGGAAGTGTAACATATATTGGACCGATGCTTAAATTGTACCACGTCTGTATTTCTACCAAATGACACTTTTTTTCCACTGGCAACAAAAAAAAAAGAGGAGACCGCAGTGCCACTAACACTCCACCATTTTGTATCGACGTTGGACATATATTACGTCGATTGTAATGATGTAATTGAACTAAATGATAATGAAGATGATGAAAATGTGTCCACTTCATGCTGTAAGCACAGCTTCAACGAAAGTGGGCCTCAAATGAAGTGGCCGCAATGCGTGTGGTGCAAGAGATGGCTACATGTGACCTTGCACCACAAACACTGACATATGTGATGATTGCGTTAATTAAACAATATTATTATCCTATTCAGTAGTTATTCTAGTTAATTATTTGATACTTATGAGTTTCTAATGACTTTACAGTATGTTAGAAAGCTTGAGATATTGTGTTCATGTTGATTAAGTAAGATTTCCACGGACTACCAAAGCAATATTGTTCTTTTTTGAAAGTCTGATTACATTTAAAGAATAAATATAAATGATAATGATCCTAAACTGTGTATATTTTTTGTGTAGTTATATGTCTTTTAGATTTGGTACAAATTAGGGTCCTGGGAGTCCAATTTAAGATACCGGTTACGCTAATTGGACCGAATGACAACCTTACATAAATAATTATTTGTTACTAGTTTTGAATATGCTACAATATTAACAGATTGATATTACCTAGCTACTGAATAAAACTATATTATGAGTAATGTTTCATTTTTATAGCTTGACAGGATTCCGTGATAAGTGCCATTATGTCTAAAGTGGTCCAATATAGGTTACTCTCTCCTATTTGATTCTATGTTGTTTCAGTTCAGTAGATAGCCGTGTCCACCAAACACAGTATAATACAAGCCACCGCCTCGTGTTGGCTAAAACACTTATGTTTTGGTTGATGATGTTAAGGTTTTTTTTCCCTCACTTCTTAAGCAGAGAAGTTATAAATTTCATACACTGATTTAAATAAATATATTGAGAATGTTAATTTATACAACAGGTGGAGTATACGAGTGAAACATCTGGAAAAGGTGGTGCAGCACCTAAAAGAAGAGGCAGAACAACTAATAGAAGAGGCAGGAAACTAAAATAAGAGGCAGAGCAAATAATAGAAGAGGCAGAACAACTAATAGAAGAGGCAGAACAACTAATAGAAGAGGCAGAACAACTAATAGAAGAGGCAGAACAACTAATAGAAGAGGCAGAGTGCCTGGAACGAAAGGCAGAAAACATGAACAAAGAAATGGAGCAGCTTCAACAGATGACCGAGCAGCGAAAGCTGAAGATGGGGCAGCTGAAACAGAAAATGGAGCAGATAAAACACGAGACCGGAAGCCTGAACCACATGCTGGAGGACATGAACAAGACGTTGTACCAGAGAGTGTTGGACATGATACCGGAGGTGAGGCACCAGATGGAAGAGCTGGGCAAGCAGCTGGTAGGCGAGACAGAGCAGCTGGATCAGAAGGGACAGCAACTGAACGACGAGCTGGAGCTCATGAAAGATAAGGTACAGCAACTGAAAGATACGACACAGTACGTGAAAAGAAAGGCAGAGCTATTAAAACAAGTGGCAGGGCGGTTAAACAAAGTAATAGAGCACATGAAGGAAAAGGCAAAGCGCATGAAAGAAGAGACAGAGCACCTGGAAGCAGAATCGAAAGAGGAGGAAAAATACATAGCAGAGGAAATGACTGAGCCGGTACGGCAGATACAACGTAACATGAAGCATGTAACTGAGATGATGAAAGAAGAGGAAAAGAATATGAGAGAGGAAATGAAAGAGGCAGCAAATCAGATGAAAAATGAGCTGGAGCACATTAAAGATGTGATCAGAGAAGCTAAAATGAACATGTCGGAGGAAATGAAATTGGCAGCAAAGCAGATGAAGTATGAGGTGGAGCACATTAAAGAAGTGATTAAAGAATTGAAAAATAATATGAGAGAGGAAATGAAAGAGGAAGTAAAACAAATGAAATGCGAAGTGGAGCTCATGAAAGAAAAGATGAAAGAGGAAATAAAAGATGCCAAAAAGCAGTTCAGATATGATGAAGTCATGGAACAAGTAGAGAAAGAGGACATAATATATGCAGAAAACCAGATGAAATATGATATGGAAGACATGGATGAAGTAATGAAAGAGGAAATAAAAATTGCAGAGAGACAGATGAAATATGACAAATGCATAGATGAGGTAATGAAAGAGGAAACAAATACGGTAGAAAAAATTATGGAGGCAACAAAAAGGATGGAATGTAAAGTAGAGCACATGAAAGAAAGGATAAAAGAGGAGGATAAGAATATAAAAGAAAAACTGAAAGAGGCCATAAAGCAGATAGAATATCTGAGAGAGCACATGAAAGACCAGGACACGTAAATGAAAGTGGCGATAAAAGAATACGCAAAGAACATGAAAGAAGCTTTTACAGGAATAAACTTTGGCTTTACATAACAATTTCAATAAAAAAAAAGTTTCAGTCACAATTTCTTGATTAGTTGTATATGGATTCAAAAGCAAAATATTTATGTTTTTAAATAATAACTTTCTATTTTTTTATTAATGCTTATTGATATTATAAACTTTTCTTGTTGGTTTGACAACTATGTATATAATTTATTGATTTTGTATAGTTAAAAAAAACCTGGTAATTTGTTTTTAATGATTATAAATAAAACTGGAGAAGTAATAACTTCACTAACTAAATATTATTATTTGTTATTGATATTAATAAAGTCACTTATTTTAAATTCTCTTCAGGGTAAGTTACCACTACCTCAAGGAAGGGAGGGGCTTGTGTGTGTGTGTATGAGTGTGTGTATATAGACATACACTAGCTAATGTTTGGAATGCGTTAGAATGCATCTTTCAATTTTTCTGTCATATGTTTGAAGAGGTACATATATACAAATAATCAGTGTTGTTAAAAGTACTCGGAAAAAGTAATTGGGCTCAATTACAATTACTGTGGTGACAATGTAACTAATTACAAGTAAAAATTACTTTACATAAAAGTAATCAGTAAAATTACAATTACAATTACAATTACTTTCCACTACCATTTTATAACTGACTTACGATTCAATTTTTTTACACACTGTTACATTAATAAACATACATATATGTTTTGTTAAAAAAAATTATTTCATGTAATGATTAAATATATTATCTTTAATTAAATGAATAATATTTGAGGACAAACATTCTTGAATAACATCAAAAGACTTCATACAAGTAGCTATCTGTAATAAAAGTAACACTCTTTAAATTCTGGAATTGACCTTACAAAACAATTGCATTTTAAAGTTCTCATCAAATATATTCCCTCTCTTGATGGCTAAAACATCTTTACCAACAGTAAAAAGACGCTCAACGGGAGCACTTGACGGCAGTGATGTGTTAAATTTTAAAAATGCAGATTTTAGGATAGGGTAAAAGTTGGATACACTGCAAGTCATTAGCACTACAAGCGTAAAATTATAAACTTTACTAATACAAAAATGTATGTTCTTCTTGTTCTTAACTGTATTCATTATACGTTCCGAGAATAAAAGTAACGGCAAGTAAATATAAAGTATCGATTACCTTAATGTAACGATTACAATTAATGTTATGTATTCCGATTACAAGTACGAATTACATTTTTTTAATGTAATTCGTTACAAGTATAAATTACTTGAAAAGTAATCGTTACAAGTAATCCGATTACTTGTAATTCGTTACTTAACAACACTGCAAATAATCCCTCTCTATATATATGTCCTATATATCTCACTATATTTCTCTACCAATGTTTCTATCTGTATCTTCTTACATCTCTATATATTTATGTAACCCTTTCTCTATATCTGTATATATCCTTTGCTCTATCTATGTCTGTATATTTCCCTCTCTCTATAGCTTTTTCTCTTTATCTTCTTATCCATTATTTATATTTACAAAACAATATGAACAAAAAACTTTAATTTATATATATTTTTACCTATCTACATTTTTATCTATCTTTTTTCCTGGCACAGGTGTGACATAGGTATATGAAAACACGCATTTATTCGAATGCAACTTTGTTTCCTAATTTCAAATCAATCATAGAAGAACTTTCAGAGATTTGAAATTTTTAACAAATGAACATTTTCTTTTTTATTTATATGGATATTTGCCTACCACATGCATACGCCCCTGCTTACAGGTTCTCTTCATTCAAACATTAGTCGGAGTTTGTGCCTGCCGTCACCACCAGTGCTTTGGACCAATTTTTTTTATTTTGAAGGGATGAATAAAAGATTGAATGAGCAGACAATCCAGGGTACAATGTCGGGTTCATGCCCAGATGGATCAGGGTTGAATCAGCCGGATGGGCACTGACCATCTTCCATGGTGAGGAGGAGGGAACAATAAGCCAAGGACACCTTCAAACCGCTGCAAGTCATGTTCCACCACTTTTCGCACTCGCAAGAAATCCAAGGTTCGACTTTGTCGGGCGTCAAACCTGGGATAGGGAAATAATCACTTGGAACCAGCTGCACTAAGTTTTGACTAAAGACAACATTTTATGGTTTTATTTTTAGGCCAATTTCATTTTTAAAACAACAGATTTTGGTGTTACTGTTTTTTTTTTTATGAAATCTGTTTGTTCTAAAGATAGCACCATTTTCAACAAATATGACACGTACTTGTTCAATGATACTTATTTCACCAAAACAAGTGTCATTTTGACTGATACATGATGCACTTTTACAGAACAATGATTAGTTATGATAACATGTGTGACATTTCACAGATTTTGAATATGATTAAAAAAAAAAAAAATGTGGTGACAACATTTGAGACAAAAGAAAAATAACAAATACCGAAGAGCTGTCATGAATAATTCATACTAATAGCCCTTAAAATAAAAAAAGTCATAGAAATTAAATAACCAATATGGTTCGTAAATATGCTTCTTAATGACAGTTAGCTCGTGGCTGTTTGACTCACTTTCCATACTTGCCGCATCCAATACAGCAGTCACATTTTGATTCATCAGTTCGCAAACTTTCTTTCAGCCGCCACAAATCTCAGTACCTTGGATCCTTGGAAAATGTCTATCCCTGTTCTTACTTGTTAATCAAGTGTAGGGCGTCGCCCTAAGGAATATTAGGCCCCACCATCTTGCCTTTTTACATGCTTTATATTAGCTTCACCTGTATGTTTGTCCGCCGTCTATAACTCTGTCTGTCCGTCTGTAACTCTTTCGACTAAGAGTGAGTGACTCATCACTGTAAAATGTCCCACCCATTTCATTACGTTCGTTAGCCGAGCGGTCTAAGGCGCGCGACTTCTGTGACGTCAGCTTTCGGATTCAGCGATCGTGGGTTCTACTCCCGGCCACGCCGAAAAAAAAAAATGTTTTTTTTTTTCCCCGGTAAATTCTAATATTATATCCATACATCTAACTGCAAATGATTCGTAGAGACTTTACCATTTCTTTGTGACGTTGCAACTCCAAATAGTTATCTCAGATGGTAATAGGTAGTGTCGGTAACTCATTTCCCTATGATAATTATACATAAATATAGTTTAAAAAACTAAAAAAACATGCTTTTAAAGAATATCAAACTAAAAAGTTAAAAATAAATATAGTTTAAAAAACTAAAAAACATGCTTTTAAAGAATATCAAACTAAAAAGTAAAAAATAATTTTAAAATTAAATTTATGACAATAGTATATAAGCAATACTAGTATAAATGAGAAAAAAGCATGGGGCGCTTAATATTCAAAAAATATGGCACAAAGCGCCTCAAGCTTTTTTCTCATTTATACTAGTATTGCTTATATACTATTGTCATAAATTTAATTTTAAAATTATTTGTTACTTTTTATTTTTTTAAATATGAAGGTACAGTTTGGAGCACAGCGTTGTATTACATTTTAAGGCTCGACTTGGCTTCGTACCTAGCCTTGAAGTACTGGCACAGCAACTACAACAGTTGTAGTAGCTCCTCCTTCCAATGGTTCGAGACAGTGACCTGGCAGAAGACATCAAGCGGTAAGCAGTATAAAATATGGGTAAAGTATTATTAGTGCCGTGTGATGATTTTATTTTTTATTTATTCAGAATGGTGACATGCCGACCAACAGTCGTTAAGACTTGGGTGGTGGGCACGATAATTAAATACTTTGAATAAAAAAATTAAAACTAAAGCAATAAAATTTAAGAATCCAAGAAAGTGGGGCCTAATTACAATTGATTTTAAGCAACAAGTGATTTTACCTTCTTAACAACAGCCTTATGTCAACAATGCCATCCTTATAACCAAATGTTGAGTAACTAAAAAAATTGTCATTGGTATGTAATGTACTAAGCTTTGTGTTGATTACCTACTTAATCTCTTTACCAGCTGGCACAATAACCCTGGTTACATCACCAAGAACTCAAAACTAATGGCAGACGCTGTTCAGAAAATGTACGCTCTCGACATATTACGTGGCTCCGGTCAACTTATCGCCAACGAGACACTGTTAAGACACAAACACTCTTTCTTAATTAAGTACAATGTCTCTCTCTATCTTGTCCTCTCCCTTTCTCGTTCATATACAGCACTTTATATTCGGTGGGAGATAATGGAAACTTTAAACTAACCAAACACAAAGACAGGTGTGCCAATTTGAATGTCAACAAATGTTAAAACTGAACAACACAGCTTTATTGGTAAATAAATATTCATTATCAACAAAATAAAGGTCACCCAAGACCTGAATCTTATGTAAACTACAACTGAGATTATATCTTCTAGGTGTCAACGACAAAATAAAAAAATGATCATTCTGAGCTTTTGTTTGATGCCAATAACAGAAAATTTTTTGAGTACATACTTATAATCTGATACAGATTTTCTAGCAACAAAATATTTTTAACATTTTATACTTGGTGCATTGATTCACAAAAAAAAAAAAAATGCTTAATTCTCTGTCAAGTTACTTGTTGTTTGATAGTCAGTATAAATTCTCAGTTTAATTTTATTAAATAAGATTGAAAATTTGGTGCTGCATTCAGTATTCCAATATCAATACAACCCTGAAAAAAGGGTTGCAGTAAGTTAATTGTTATTTATTTATTTATTTATTTATTTTTTCAATTTTCTTTGAAGAGCACAAATGTGTGTTTTCTTAAGAACAGAGGAAAAAAACTGTAAATTAGTTGAAAAAATTCACAAAACTCTATAAACAGGATTAGATTATTTGTTCCAAGATTCCAGCAACTTAAATTATTTTAAGAAAGAGGGAAGGGGAATATATTTGGCTACTTTTCTGAAAGACATGGTCATCCATTCCTTCCAGAATTCAATCACAGGCCTGACTCCAATTGCAAAGGTAACAAAAAAAATAGTTTTAATGCCACTGGAAGCAAGGAAACATATAATGCCACAGTAAAAAATAATCATACAAAAAGATATTTTTGTTGGCTTGATGTGACATTTGCAAACATAAAATGCCTCCTACAACATTTTGATCGAAACCAAAATCAGTGAACTAAAAAAAAATATCACAAAAAAATGAGAGAAGATTTAGTTTGAATGAATTTCAAATTTTTCACATAATTTTTTTTTTGCTTGAATGATTTAATTCTCTATGGTAAACTTTGTTCAACAAACCAGAAAAAAAAAATGTTAAAAAATTCCTAAAATACAGTTCTAACGGGCCAATAATTTTAACTGAGATTAGAAAGTTTTGATGAGTTTACTTTGTCCAGGTTGGTATGTATGTATTACATATATTTGGTAGCTATCTATACATGATCAGTTATCATACATTATAAGCAGCTGGTCAATGGATTTTGAACTGTCTGCTAGAAGCACAGAGACAATAACAGTCATGTCACTTGTTATGAATGTTCCTGGGTAGACCAGAAATTACAATTGGCATTTCCAAGTTTAAAAAAAAAACTTATTAACTTAGTGTGTGTGTATTTTTTTTAAGTTCAGAAATATTTAATAAAAAAAACCTTTCTGAACTTGGTGGTAGGTAAATTTAATTCATTTAAATTATCAGCACGGATTGCTCCACACCCAATGGCAGGCTATCAGTTTAACTTTATAACTGCAGTGGATAATTGAGTAATTTTCTACAGTAAGTGCTCAAAATTGCATTTTTGAGTTCATCGTAATCTATTAATTAATTTAGCTATTGAATTTATCAAAGTTTTTAACAAAACTAAATGAAATATAATTTTTTTTGTTTAAAGAACCTAACAGTGGTTGATTACTACTGTTGAAGGATAATATTTTAGTTCCAGTGTTTTCTAAGTTTTTTTAAGTTTATCATCATAGGAGTTACTTACAAACAGCGCATCTAATATATGTATCTCTTCTTGATGACAAAGAACCAAGAAGGGAGTGTAAATCAACAATGTTATTGAAATTTTTATGTAGACATAATTTTTGATTAATTTAAGTTATTATTTCTAAAATTTATCACAATGAGTTTTATTAATGGTGTTCCAAATGACAGAGCCATATTCTATTTTTATATTCCTGGGGGGAAAAAAAAACAAGTACACTGGGGCATAACAAGAACCGTTCATTGCACTATTTATTCAACTTATTTAAAATGACAACTAAGAGGAGCGAGGCACTGATTCTACATCTGCCGCTCGGGCACAACACACGCACAAACTCGCTTCAGGGAGGTTCATAGACGTTTGACAAACACAGAAGGGGGGAGGGGGGGGGTGACCAGAGCAAGGCACACAGGGATTGAGGGACAGCACAGCCCTAGTCGATGTAAAAGGATTGAAGCATTGCTCTGCTGAATTCAGTTTACCAGTTTTTACTGCCAAAATGTCACTGCAACATCATCTAGGTCATACACTAAGTTACAAACACATTACATTAGGTATCTGTTACGTTTTGCGAGCTACAAGATTTCATGGCGCTTGAATTTTCAACAACATTAAGAATTCAAATACAATATTAAAGTTGTTGGCAGGTTAACTGCATCTGGTGGTAGCCGGCAAAATAAGTTTGTCCTTTCCAGGCGTGCAAACATATGGCACGATACAAGCTATTAACCTTGTGTTGGGTAAAATATACTGATACTAGTGGATGAGGTTGTAAAAAAGATATTCTTCCCCATACTGTAAGCAAAGATGTTGTAAATTGTGTAAATGGGTTTACGCAAAATATTGAAAACATCAGTTACTGCAACAGGTGGAGCACACGAGTCGAACATCTGCAAAAGGTGGTGCAGCATCTGAAAGAAGAGACATAGCACCTGAAAGGAGAGGCACAGCACCTGAAAGCAGAAATGGAGCAGCTGCAACAGACACTCGAGCAGCTGAAGCAGAAGATGGGGCAGCTTAAAGAGACGTTGGAGCAACTGGAACAGAAGGCGGAAGACCTGAAAAAGAGGATGGAGGAAATGCTGGAGTCATTAGCGGAGAAGATGGAGCAAATGAAGACGTCGGTGGTGAACCTGATCCAGGTGGTCAAGCAGCTGAAAGAGGAAATGGAGAAGGACGGGAGGCAGCTGAAGCAGGAGACGGAGCAGCTGAACGGGGAGGCGGAGCAGCTGAAAGGCGAGCTGGACCTCACCAAAGACGAGGCCCAGCAGCTGAAAGACCAGGCGGCCAAGATAAAGAAGGCGAAGCACATAAAAGAAGAGGCGGAACGCATAAGAAAGGAGGCGGAGCAGATGAAAAAGGCGATAGAGGAGAGGATGAACCAGATGAAAGAGGCAATGCAACAGGCGGTGGAGAACATGAAGAAGGCCATGGATGAGATGTTCGAGAGCATGAAGCAAGCGATGGCGGATATGGCGACACACCTGAAAGAGCAGGTCAAGGAGCAGGCCGACAACTTGAAGGAGGCTTTCGTCGGGATCACCTCAGACTTTACAGATTATTTCGGATAAAAAAAAAAGGTTTTCAATACAGTTTAATGCAGTCTTGATTAAACGATTTAATACTATGTGTGTGTGTAAAAATTTTAAGTTACACTAATTTCAAACTGCAACAACACATTCCAATAGACACTTTACTGTTTTAAATTTACATATATCCATTTGAATTATAGTGATAACCGGTATGATCTTTGGCATTTATATAAAAAAAAAATCTCTTGATGGTATTTGAATTGAAGAAATTCATTTATTTTACATGTCAAGGAAGTCAGTTTACCTTTGTTAATAACTGTTATCGTGTTATGACAACATTAGTTATAGTTTTTTAATGTGCTCCACGTCCAAACTGTTAGGGACGGAAACAAATATTACATATCAAGTAGCGCTGGAGAAGGAAATTGACCATGGCATTTTAGCAAGGAAACGTTGCTTCGAGTGATTTCAGGAGAACATGGTAAACCAGAATCATAAATTCTGAAATAATAATGTTGTAAAATTACTTTTTTTATTTATGTCATTATATTTAAGGAATTTCTAAGTTTTCTTTATAATTAAAACTTAATTTTTGTTTTGTTGGCATTTATCAACCGCACAGTTTTTTTATTTGCCATATTCTACCTATTCAGTTGCGCCACCCTGGGAATGACCGAAGTAACGAGGGAATAGATGAGTTAGAGTTTAATGTCTTGTCGAGATCAAGGTCACACACAGAGATGTAGCGGCGAAGGAATGAATAGGGTGGGGTAAACGGAAGAGCCCTCAGAAAATCAGTTGGCTGACTGTAAAAATTGCCACATCTTCCTCACAAACAGTGATTTATGAGCAAGGCGCAAGGCAGCGAGAAGTGCCAAATGTTTCCAGGTGCATTATAAAACTGAAGAACAGAAGTTGTACATGTCACACAGTATCATTTCTCCTGGCACACATTTGCAGCAGAAAAGCTTGATTTTTATTTTCACATACCTCATACTTCCTACACTCAATCTTCTGTACAAACCGAAAGCCACACGCTCTGAGTGTAATGGAACTATCGAACTTGAATGCCGAGAGCACCAGCTCAATAAATGAAGTGAGCTTTAAAGAAGTCGCTAAGTCCATTTTTATTTTTTTAAAAAGTAGGGTTGGGCTTATCAAATACCGTACAATACTTAGTAAATGAAGGATTCAATATTTGAGTAAAAAGATTCAAAGAAAAATATCACAGGAGATACAGTAAATTACCAAAAATTCAACACTGATAACCTCTGGAGTTTACTAGGTCAATTTTTTCTTAATACCTGTCCAGTTTCCATTCTCCAAGATATTGTACTTTAAACATCTAATTGTAAAAATAAAAACTACAATATGTATTGATTCTGGAAACTTAGTTTGAAAAACAAACATTAAAAAGGTTGAATGTTCTAACACCATAGTTACATAGTTAGTATTTTTGATTTCTTGTACATAATTTATTTTTGACACTTGACACCTATATTTGGATTTGAGGGGTCCATTTGACGTACCTGCTCTCTGGAATTCGAATTTGAGAAAATTTTGAATTCTATCATTAATAAAAAAAAACTGTTTTGGTGACTGATATGCAGGAGACAATAAAGGCTTTTGACCCTAACTTATTTTTCCCTGTAAACCGACTTCTCGACTGCCATAACTCATAACACGCCAAGTCACTTCACTTACAGATAGTAGGGGGTAGTGGGGAGAGAAAGTCTAGGAATACTGAGTGGAGTAAACTGAAGTCTTCTAATGAATTCTGCACCATTTGCCACAGGTTGCTCAGCTGAAGATCAAGGTACAGTGGCCATCTGAATGAATCAATTCATGGCGTATAATGCTTCCTAAACTTAACCTCTGAAAAACTACCAAATAGACCCGTGGTTATGTTATCATGCGCATGGCATCCATTTGAGTTTCACTGGTTTCTGTGTGTCCATGAATTTCTGCACCTCATAAAACTCATTGTGGAATAATGCAATAAAATAATGCAATAATTGTGCAATATTTTCAGTAGACCAGTGATAAAAAAAAAAATATGGACAACATTGTCACGTGTTCACTGATCACTGTCAACTCCACTTCCAAGGTAGGTATTATTTAGTTACTGAGGTGGTGTTTACACTATCACTTCATACCTGAATCTCCATTGCCCTAGTCTCTTACAGCTTGATATTACACACACCTAACCAATTCTGGTGAGAAAAAATAATTTGTCTATGACAAAGTGTAGAAAACTTATCTTTATATACCTACATTTTGTGGGGGGAAAAAGTGATACAAAGGTAGTTAAAAAAAATGGTGAAGGATATACATATTTCAAACATAATATGTAGGATTAAGGAAATGGCTTAGCGTGATTCAAAACATATAAAAGTTGCAATCATTAAGTGCAAATAATTTTTACTTGCCACAGAAGAGAGCTGGGAAAGTGTTGTAAATGTTGAGTTGCTGGGTATTTATACGATGTATCAAAGAACATGTTGGCTACTAAGGGATTATCTGGTGTGAATCTCTACTAATATTATAAAGCTGAAGAGTTTGTTTGTTTGTTTGTTTGTTTGTTTGAACGCGCTAAACTCAGGAACCACTGGTCCGATTTGAAAAATTCTTTCAGTGTTGGATAGTACATTTATCGAGGAAGGCTATAGGCTATATTATATTATCAATAACATTAGGGATCCTTACTAAAAGTCCAATTTAGAATCAAATGCATTGGAGGGGGTTAGATACAACATGCAGTACACGTACGAAGTGTGTTGACAATGCCGCAGGTGCTAGAAGTTTATTTCCTATTGCCTATTAACATTGTTGCCACACACTAGATGCCTTATCATTCTTAATTTTCCCATACAAGTAAAAAACACCCGTGTGATATTAACAATGAAGCAATCAGTACCCTTATAAGAGTTCAATTAGTATTTAAATAATTTTTATCACTTTAAATCACAAACCTAAACTATTTTTTTTCCTCTCTCTGTGTTTAATTTGTTTTTTCATTGCCCTTTTTTTCAAGTATATATATTTTACAGACTTGAAACTTCACAGTAATGTTCCTTATGTTACGCAGGATGACATTTTCCGAAAATTAGATCCCATGGGTGGTTAAAACCAGGCAACAGTGGGTACTTTGTCTGCATGAGAACAGGATTTTGCATTGTTCATGCCTTCTGCGTCTCCATGGCAACGGGCATCGCGCGGCAGTGGCGTACCCACAAGGAGGGGCATGTATAATGAGCGGCGCAAGAGTGATCTGCCTGTAGACTGCCGTAGCAAAGTACGGGTACATCAGTTGTACGTGCTATTCATTTTCTCTCCGGTACATTATACAGCATTGTAATAAATTTTCACTGAATTTTTTTTTATTTACTGTAAATGGGAGATGTGGCTTAATTTTTTCCATTAATATAGCCATGCGAAGCCGGGTCGGGCAGCTAGTTTTTAAAATAAGTGTTTAAAATATTTAAATGTGGTCTAAGCAAAACATCACCTACCACTTGGTTCCACTACATCTCGCTAGTTGATTGGAAATGTGGGTAGGGTGTGGAACTTCATTGGCTCAGATATGCTTGTCGTCATCCTAGATTATTATGTCTGCACATGTGGCCTACTTGTCAGGCTGTTACACCTAAGCATAAATGCACACACTTTTGTTTTTTGTGAAATCTGTTTTAATGCGATAGTTATAGCGATATAATTTTTGTGTGATGTTATGTGCTGACTTTTTATTAGTGGCATTAACTAAAAAATAATTAATTGAGGTCATTAAAAAATTATGGCCAAAATATCTAAAATTTGATTTAGGTACTTTAAAAAAAAAGTAATAAACATTTTATTAATTTTTTTTTTTGCAAAGCAAACAGACAATTTACAGACTCACAATGAGAGAAAATGAACTGATCTGCCAAACCTACAAAGAATGAACAGTACAAGAATATTTTTTTTTTAATGTATGGCCAAAATTTCTAAAATTTGATTTACTTAAAAAAGAAGTAATTAAATTATAAAAAAAAATTTTAATGAAGAAACATCAGCTGAATGTAAGTGAAGTTAATGCAAAAGATCTTAAAGAGTACCAACAGGAAATTATAGTTCACTGACTGATCTAATATACCCTACCTAGAACAGAATAAAATGTGCAAAAATGTTTTTTGTAATGTTTATGCATCATATAAAAAAGGGCAGTTAAAACATTAAATTAAAAAACGCATTCCATAACACATTGCACATTGAACAAAATTTTGGAGTAAAACAAGGCATGCACAATAATGGTGTGTCAAAAATAAGCAATTACTCAAAAAAAATAATAAGAAAAGTAAAATTCAAACATCTATTTTGCTTCCTTTTCTATGAATATTACACACTTAGTTGCTAAACCAAAAATTTCTTTCCAGAAGAGCATTTAATTTCTCTTTGCAATCAACACTGTTTTACTCATCATATTTTCCATCAATAATTTTTACCATCAGTAAATAATGTGGCTTCTCAGTGAAAAATAAATTTCTAGTTGGCTGTTAAGGTTAGTATACAAAATTTATAATAATATAATATAGTAAAATAATTGGCATGAAAACTTATGTGTTACATTGCTATACTCATCATTCGTACATTGAGACTTTAATGCATTAATCAGCACACTTTAGCATAAAAATAGAAAATTTTATTTGCTCTAGTGCACTTTATCATTGTCTATTTTCTAGAGTAGGTGGTGTTCTAAAAAAAAATCAACATAAAATTCTGAAAAAAGTTATTTTTGAGTTCCTCTCATTCTATTAGATGATAATGTTTCACTACATTGCTATATTTTAAGTAATTTTCTAGTAGAATAATGTTTTAAAAAGGTTGGTCAGGTTAGGTTAGCTACATATGAATTACTCTAATACTGTAGAATGGTGTGAACTGTTGGTTAAGTTAGCAAGAGTGAAAAAAATTAACTGGGTTTTTCAAAAATGGTGTACTAGGGACTTAAGGGAACGTAACAAATGAAATGTCGGAGTGGGCGCCACCACGTGATGTGGGCACGTGGACCCGGCGGAGACTCCCTTCAGGGCGTGACATGACCCGTGTAAGGCTAGGCCCGGTTCCATTAGCACGCGATATCGTTACAGTGGGCTCTTCAGGCGTCCCACACGCCTCGAGGTTCAGGAGCAGAGACACGTAGTCACTCGACTAATACTCACAGGTTCGACGCACTCCTTTTATTCCAGTAATGTTACAAACACGTCTCCAGTTGCGCTACATCTACATACACTCAATGAAACTGTTAATAACGCCAACGGCGGGAAAGAATCAGTTTACAGGCTGACCAGGTCACCTCGTGGCCTGGCCTCGTGAGTCTAAGACGTGGTTCGTGTTTAAACGTTCAAAGTGAACTTAAATATTTATTAAAACAAGTCAGCCACCCGGAGTAGGCCTCGCAGATACAAAAAAGTTTTAGAAATTATAAAAAGTCCGGCGGATGCTAAGAGATCAGTTGATTGAAAAAATGTGAAGTTGCGCAGTGCTCACCAAGCTTCCTACCCCGGGTGACGACGGAAGTGACTGAAGAGGCCAGGGCAGCATGGCGGCTGGAAAGCGCTGGATTTACCGTTAGTCTCTCCTGTTATTTGTTACTACATATTTAACTAAAACAAACACACTAAAAATTCTATAATAAAATCATACCAAGTATTAATTATTTTAATTAGGATTATGTTTCAAACTGGTTGCGGTTAGTTCCATTGCCTGCCGCATGGGGCGCTGTGCCGTCCTTACCAACTAGCACTGCAAACATAATCCTTAGGGAATATAATTTAAAGAAAAGACATGTAGCAATTACGTAAACATTAAGATTAAATAAGAAAACAAAAGGGGTCGTGGCACAGACTCTACTCTCGCCTCTTGTCGGCAGCCTCACACGCACACACACACACACCTGCACACGGGGCGGGAGGTTTGAAACAGAGGGTGTCGGTGGAAGGAGAGGGGGTTGGCAGCGGCGTGAGGCACATCGGGCTTAGGGAGGGCGTAGCGCTGGTCGACGTCAAAACAAACAGTACAGAAAAATATAAATTTAATTTTTTTTTTACAAGATGAACACCAACTCTAAAAATTATCTTTTCTATTTACTAGCTCACAAGAAAATAAATTTGTTCCACCCTGCACTAATAGTTGACCTGGTGCTCATGTGCCTGAGTAAATGCTTGGCCAGATACACTAAGAGTATAATACCAAACAGGTCCACAGAGGTAAGCAATTAAAATAAAATAAATAAATAAATTTATAAAAAAGTTTGCAAAATCTTTACTATGTCGATAATTACAGTTAAAACAAGAAAAACTTATTTCTTTTCCCCTTCTGGTGGGCAAAACATTTGTCGATATACGTAGTGAAGTACAACGCTAATTCCTGGCCAACTTCTAGTTATTGTGTCTGTTTGACAATATTCACTACATGACAGCATTCATACGATTCTTCCTAGAAAGGTCATGATAGTCTTTTAAAGTTTGAGCATTAGCTTTCACAAACTACAGCTTGTTTGGCTAGCCAATTGCTAACCAGAGTTAATTCACAATTTTACAGATTATCACACATGCTATGTAAGAACAGCTCTAGATTTTTTGTGCAATTACGAGTACCAAAACCACTTTCCTTCCTCTAAGCAAAATCATTTACAATTAGTACACAGATTTATGTTGAATATAATGCACTATTACTTCATATTTTATAATAAAAATAAACTTTCAAAAGAACTATCTTATTTATTATCAAACAACTAATGTATTGTCAACCTTTGCAGCGAGATTATTTTCCCATTCTCCCTTGTGTTAATAGCTTACAGCTGTTCTAGTTTTCATTTATAGTGAATTTGGCTCAGACTAACTTGTGTTTGGTTATTTAATTTCACTGCTATTATTATTGTTTTCGGGGCAGTTCATATGTAAGTTTCCATACTTAACAACACATATTGTATATTATGCCAGATAGGCAGGCAGACATACTGAATGTTCTGTGCTAAAGTGCTAAAGAAAAAACTTTACTAAGAATTTTTAAGTAGAAAATTCTGCTTAATTTTTTTTAATGGTGATATTTAGTATTTGTTGGAAAGTCAGAATAGCCAGGGTTCAAAGCCAAATCCTTTGGAATGCAATTTCAGGTTCTTAACACTCCACATACTGGGCCCTTACAGACATAGGCTGTTCACTGGGGCAGCTAACAAGATTAACTCAACCTCATTTTGGTGCTGAAAACACCACACTCATCAATGGCTTACCCAAGATTTGATTGTGTGCTATATAATATTTGCCAAATATTCATGAAAATCTTTAATAAAAACATTAAACCACCAAAAACCCTATGTGGTGCCACAAAAATTCTCAAGTTACGTAATTCATTAAGTACATATTTTTGTCATATCTGTGTTTTACATTTTAAAAATCAAACCGAAAAAAAACCACATAAACCTATCATATGTCTAATCTTTAGTATGTGCTGAAAATTCCGTTATATAAAAAAAACTATTTGTCATGGCCATACAAATCATCAAGTAAACTTATTCACTGCAAAATAATATTAATTAACACATAAATTTTGGATAACAGGAATTAATTTTAATTTTGTATATGAATTCTGTTGCTAAGCAAGAGTACATGTAACATCTCTGGTTTATTTTTGTGATTGTAGGTTTTTTTTCGATCGTTAAGGTTTCACATATAGTTCAGTTATGAAGTACCTACAATGGATAGCTATATGTAAAGTATATCACATCACTAGGATTCAATAAAAAAATATGTCTGCTACGCCTGCAGATCGATTGCTGATCTCATTTTACCCTGTCATAATGTTAAGGCATCATAGTTCAAATGGTGGTATCTTAGTTACAGCCACCGTCTTAACTAAGATGCCTTATCGTTATGACAGGGCAAAATATAATTGGAAATGACCTGTAGGAGTAGCAGACAGTTTCAAGCTACATTTAAAATGGAGGTTTAAATGAAATCTTAAGAGGTAAAGGTTATTTTACACTTCATGCTAACGAAAAGTGCAACAATGTATAAATTAAATATAAGAAGTTGCTTCTACATGAATTATTGATTTACAGTTTAACATACTGCCGACATGAAGGTGATGCAGACGATGAGAGACGGTGAGATGATAAAACAAACGAGCACTGACAGAATGAGTACGTAAGGGAACCGGGAAAAACCAGAGAACACTCATCCGCCCACAGTGAAGTTAGCCAAGTTTCCCTGGGACGCTGCAGCTAGTAGAGTTAATGAGGGATAGTCTACCTGACGTGTGCATCGCAACCGGGGGGGACTATAATAATAGTGAATATAATCACTTTATTACTTATGTTTGTGTACATGTGCTAAATATTCTTAATACTGCCTTTGAATATATATACTGTATAGAAGTCACCAGCCCAGGTTAAAATTTCTAATACGGTTTTGAGGTAGTTGGTTAATTCACCGCCGCAATTGCCACCATCTCTGGGGCATCAACTTGTGGTGGTCCCTGGCGGACAAGTGTCGAACTCTTCAAACACCCCTTCCCCCTCCTGTTGAACGACCTTGAGCTGCAGTGAATGATAGGTGGGGGGTGCAGGGAATGACAGCGGGCGACAGTGCTGCGCTCTAACGTGTAAATAACAACTAAGACGATACAGGGCGTTACGGCAGCGCACTGCAGCGGTGAAGTTCCCAAGCTGCTCTCATACGCTTCTGAAAAACGTAGAGTAAATCATATCCACTCGCGACTTCTATACAGTATATATATTCAAAGATACTGCTGCGGCATTTAAGTGTAAAATTCAGGTTTCTCCTGATGTTTAAATTAACGATTTTGTGTGGATATAGCACCAGCAGATATGTTAACTGTGTTTTTACAAATTTTGTTCTCTGAAAATATTTTTTATAAAAAATAAATTATATATTGCAACCAACTAAAATTAGAATATTTAGGAAAGAAAAATACCTAAAAACCACCTTTTTGCACCTTCAAACCCCAAATTTTCCCAGGGGAGAACCCCCGGCCCCCTGCTTTTTTTCCAGGGGATGGATATTCCTCAACAACTAAATCAATTGAAGTCCCCCCCCAAAAATATATCCTTACTGTTGTACATCTGCCTTGCTCGTGATGGTTGGCATCACTGATAACAGGTGAATGTCAGTTCCGGTTATGGCGCCTGTATATGTACCACGGTGAACGGACAATAAAGAATATTAAGTGCTAACTACATGTACTTGCTTATCTACAACTTAAAACCTATGATCTCAAGTAAAACATGGCGCAGTCGTGTGGAATTGTGTTCATATTTCAGTTCGTCCATGTTAGTCGGACGTCGGTGGTTAATAGTGAATATCGAACAATGTTGTTGACAGACTGAATCGTATAGTTTTTTTCTGTTTGTGCCATGGCAGGCCTCAATCTTGTAAAGCTCCCTGACTCTGTCGACTTGGAGAGTCCCACGGCCCGAAAAGACTGGGAAGTGTTTGAAGGAGATTTTGAAAATTATTTAATCGCAACGGGCCAGGATGAGGGCCCAGATAAGGTTAAGATCGCCCTACTCAAAAACATGTTAGGCTCCCAAGGACGAGCCCTTTTTGAAACTTTCGACATCCCACCGGAGGACAAGCTTGTGTATTCTAAAGTAAAGGAAGCGTATCGCGTGTTCGTGGCACCAAAAACAAATCCTTTGTATGAACGGTTTGTTTTTAACCAGCGTGTGCAACTTGAGGGTGAGACTTTTGATCATTTCTTGACTGATTGCCGCCGCCTGATTAAAACATGTGGCTATGAGCGCCCAGTTTCGCAGGAAGAGAATATGCTGGTTGACCGCATCGTCCAGGGCATCAGAGATTCGTCCGTTCGGGAGTCTCTGCTGAGGTTAGACAATGCTACTCTTACTAAAGTTGCTGCACACTGCCGTCTGATGGAACAAAGTCAACAACAAGCAAAGGAGATTCAAGCTCGGAGTTCTACTCACGATAGTGTAAGTTGTGACTTTGTGTCCACTAAGGATAGGAAGTCGTCACGCCCAAGACAAAACAGCAAGTTTGGTGATAACGGTGAGTACAACTGCTCAAGGTGCCAGACACAGCACAAGGCCAGACAATGCCCAGCATATGGAAAAAAATGTGCCAAATGTGGCATTATGAATCACTTTGCTGCCTCGTGCAGAGTTCGGAAAGTTCGGGAGGTAAAAGCAAAGCATTCTTCTAGTGAGAGTCTATACTGTGATGCGGTGACAGTCAATTCTGTGTATCCTAGAGGGACTGGAACAACCCACATCAATGAGTGGAGGGAGCGTATACTGATTGAGGACAAAGCAGTGAACATAAAATTGGATCCCGGTTCTGAAATAAATATTTTGCCACTCAGTTTGTTCAGGATGGTTGACAAACAGTTCAAGGTCAGGCCAACATCCCTAAAAATTGAGGTTTGGGGTGGGACCATTCTTGCAGCAAAAGGAGTAGTTAATTTGTGTTGTTCTGTCAAAGGCCAAGAGTCTTATGTTGAATTTGTTATAGTTGACTCTGACAGCACTCCTTTGTTAGGGCTACAGTCTTGTGTTGACTTCAATCTTGTGAAAAGGGTTCACTCAGCTTGCCACGAGGCAAAGGACAGATTCATTAAAGAACACAATGAAGTATTCACTGGTTTTGGCTGTTTCCCCCAAGTATGTAGAATTAACATTCGCGACCATAGCAACCCTGTTTGTAAGCCTCCAAGAAGGGTCCCTAGAGCAATCAGACCTGCGTTAAAACAAGAACTGGACAGACTCGAACAGAAAGGCATTATATGTAAAGTTGACAAGCTCAGTGCTAGCGCTTGGGTGAGCAACCTAGTTGTTGTGGAAAAGTCAAGTGGGAAGTTGAGGTTATGTCTTGATCCGACTGACCTCAATAAGGTGGTGATTCGAGACTACCATGAAATACCGACATTGGAAGAAATGTCCGAGAAGCTCACAGGAAAAAAATTTTATTCAGTGTTTGATCTTAAGGAAGGGTTCCACCAAGTGCAACTAGATGAAGACTCGTCTCACAAGTGCTGCTTCTCGACACCATTTGGGTGCTATCGCTATCTACGCATGCCATACGGCATTGCCAATGCCCCAGAAAATTTCCAGAAGTTTATCGAAGAGAACTTTGCCTCTATTCCTGGAGTGGTGACGTTCTTCGATGACATCCTCTGCACAGGCGAAACAGAAGGTGACCATGATACGTGTGCTCAGCAAGTGGTGGAGCGTGCAGCCAGCCTTGGCATCAAGTTCAACCCAGATAAGCTTCAATATAAGGTTTCCGAAGTAAGGTATGTGGGCCAGATCTTCTCCGCCGCAGGCATGTCACCTGATCCTGAGCGAATCCGAGCTCTGACTAGTCTACAGGCTCCCAGCAATCGCAAAGAACTTCAACGTACTTTGGGGATGTTCAATTTTGTTCGCTGTTATATTCCAGGTATGTCTAGTGTGTGTTCCCCATTGTATGAACTTCTTAAAGCAGATGTAGACTGGTTGTGGCTCCCGTGTCATGAAGAGGCTTTTTGTAAACTCAAGTCGCTCATCACTAGTGCCCCTGTTCTGGCAACTTTTGATCCCACAAACCAACTTGTTATACAGTGTGATGCATCACAGAGTGGGCTTGGTGCTACTTTGTTTCAGGAGGGCCCAAAGGGTCTCCACCCTGTGCACATTGCCTCCAGGTCCCTTACAGCAGCAGAAAAGAGCTACTCCCAGATTGAGAAGGAGCTCTTAGCAGTTTCTTTTGCCTCAGCTAAATTTCACTACTATATTTATGGTAAGCAGGTCCTAGTGCAATCTGATCATAAGCCACTTGTGAATGTTATGGTCAAACCAGTTCATCATATAGGCTCAGCACGCCTTCAGAGGTTACGTCTTAAACTGTTGAAGTATGACCTAAACGTTACTTACCTACCTGGTAAACTCATGTATTTCGCAGACCACCTGTCGCGGTCATATCTTACAGACAAGGTATTCGACGATCCTGCAATGGTTGAGGTAGTACATTCCGTCAGTAAGCACTTGCCTATGTCAAACAAACGCTTGCTTCAGTTCCAGTTGGAAACAACTAAGGACGCGGCTCTCTGTCAAGTGTCCCAATTTTGTCAGTCAGATTGGCCCCCCTACAGTAGAGTTCCTCAAGTATGCAAACCTTATTACAAAATGCGGGATGACTTGTGTGCTGAAAGTGGTTTAGTCTTCCTCGGCGATAAGGTTGTTGTTCCTGAGGCTCTAAGACCATATGTTCTACAGCTGCTTCATGAAGGCCACTGTGGAGAATCGAAGACCAAGTCCAAGGGCCGTCAGTTGTTTTACTGGCCATCTATGTCAGTTGATATTGTGCAGTTCATTCAAAAATGCTCTGTGTGTGAGAAGTTTCGCCCAGCCAACTACAGACAGCCCCTCTGCCCACATCCCATTCCAAAGCTGCCATATGACACAGTAGGTGCAGACATTTTTGACTTCGCTGGGAAAGATTATTTGGTTCTTGTGGACAAATATTCCAAATGGATAGATGTGTGTGAACTTCCCAAAAAGACTTCCTCTGCCGTCATCAGTGCCATGCAACAAGTATTCAGCACTCATGGCCTCCCACGAGTGCTGATGGCTGATAACATGCCATTCAATTCTCATGAATGCCGTCAGTATTATGCCCTGAGTGAAATTGAGCTACGAACTAGTAGTCCTCATTATCCACGCAGTAATGGGTTGGCAGAAATGGCAGTAAAGATTAGCAAAATGCTGCTACGCAAAAGTCAGGGCACTGATTTCAGAAACTTACTTCGTGAATATAGAAACACCCCTCTTCCTGGCTTAGACTGGTCCCCCTCTCAGTTACTATTTAATAGGAGACTTCGGAGTAAACTGCCTGTCTCATATAACACCCTCAGACCTAGGGTCATCTCCCCAGAACACGTGGTGAGAGCATTAATGTCAAAGGAGAAGCAGATGAAAGACGTATACAACAAAACGGCCAGGCGACAGGAGATAACATTCGTTAAGGGGGAAACTGTGGTTGTCAAAACCCACAAACATGACAAGTGGGAGCCGGGAGTCATTGTGGGCAAACACTCATCACCTCGCTCCTATTGGGTGCGAGGATCAGGTGATAGGATAGTGCGTCGCAATGTGATCCATCTGAGGAAAACCACGACCTCGCAGAAGCCCCACCAGTCAGCTCCACGCCTGCTCGAGGTTCCCAACACCAAGACTGATGGCGAGGAGGGTAACCGCCTGAAGCAGACTCCACGCACCTCATCATTGGAGCCTGACTTCTGGGGGTTTGAGCCTCAAACTTCGACGAATGCAGTGACTGATGTGTCTACTGTGCAGGGTGATGAATCTCAGGAAGCAACAGACAGCAGTGGCCATACCTTGGCTACCAAAAGTGGAAGGGAGGTGAAGCCTGTGAAGCGCTTAAATTTGTAATGTTGTCTGCTTGTCAATTAGTGTGTTGTAAGTGAGTTGTGAATTGCACATGTGTGTTTCATGCAGTATACTTGTTTTCTGAATTATAGTGTGTACTGTTAATAAGCAATTGCACAACTTTGTATGTAAGTTTGGTCTCAACAAGTAAACCTTAGAACCCTAGCAAGTGGTCACATGTCTCGCAGTATAAAGGGGAAGGTGTTGTACATCTGCCTTGCTCGTGATGGTTGGCATCACTGATAACAGGTGAATGTCAGTTCCGGTTATGGCGCCTGTATATGTACCACGGTGAACGGACAATAAAGAATATTAAGTGCTAACTACATGTACTTGCTTATCTACAACTTAAAACCTATGATCTCAAGTAAAACACTTACGACGCCCATATGCAGAGGGGCGAGTAGACACAGCATTAGGCACAGATCAGCCAGTCGCACCTTCCCAGTTGATAGTTACAGAGTCTACTTGTATCTCGGCGCAGCTTGGTCGCTACGCTTTGTTTCTTGAAGCTCTCGCCGTCTCGGACATCTGTCCACGTGGCACGGCGTTCTAACTTTCCCACGACAACCACGCCTAAAATTTGGGGACACTTGCACTAAAGCAGAATGTAATACAACGGAGCCTGTTTCCTTTTCACCTTATTAGTCAAACACACACCTTCCGCTCGTGATGAGAAAATCTACAGCAAAGCTGGTGGTCAGGTTGTTTTCGTATATCGACTGATTTGCTGATAAGTCTTCAGTGATAAAAAATATTTTTAAAATATTAAAATTATGCCTGCACATACGTCCCAAACAAACGGCAAGATACAAATATAAGGTGATTCAGGCTACTGAAAGTCTACATGACAGGGTTTTTTCATTATAAATATGAATCTATAAATTTTAAGAAACAATTTTGATAACTGTCAATCAAAGTGTAACTGTTTGTAGAATTTTAGAAAGGGTATTTGACAAATTATTTTCATTATTAACAAATTTAACCAAAAAAAAAAAAACGATTTATTTTAAAATTTAGCTGAAATACCATTGTTTAATAAATTAGCGAAAAATTGCATTATTGTCAAAGTAGCCAAAAAATAGCATCTAATCAAGATGCTAATTTTTCCTGACCCTACTCATGGATAAGCAGTACTGGATGAATCTTTTGTCAACCATTAAATTGAAAATTCCCTAAACTAGCACACATCTGCCCTGCTATTTCCTGATTTTACCTAAGTGATACATTTTCTGAAAGTTCCTTGTTTTCTCTGGTGATAGGCAGACAATTTAATGAATTAATTTAAATATTTATCACGAGTTTAGGTTCAAGTGAACATTTGAGAGGATCAGTTTGCTTCTTCAACAGGTGGAGAGTTGGCAAGATGGAGCCCGCCGAGCCCGGAGAAGAAATGTTGGAGTACATAAACAGGCACAAGGACCATCTTGGAATGGTGAATCTGCTTCTAAAAGACGTGATGGGGAATCTTGAAAATCACAATCGGTCCCTGGTCAAGTTGGTCAAGAACCAAAGAACGTTGGCCCAGCGCCTGTGGGAGGTGTGGAGGAACTCGCAAGCAGGAGTGACTCAGCAGGCGGGAGGGGATGGTGTTCTCAACAGCAATGGCATACTATGCTTCAGGGAGTACGGCGTTCAGTTGGACGAAGTCAAGGTGAACCACGTTGAAGATGTGGGTGACTTGAATGAAGATACGTGTCACTTCAATGAAGACGAGATTCACTTCAACGAAGTCGACGATCACAAGAAAGAAGCCCTGCCTCGCTTAAATAAAACTATGGGTCACTTCAAGGAAGTCACAGGTCTGTACAAAAAACGCTTGAAAATTTTTATCAAACACCTGCTCGAATTAAACCAAGACATGCACAAGTTATACCAATACACACGTAATTACCATGAACACATGCGTCACTTCAAAGAACACACGCATCAATTCTTTGAATTCTTGCGTGATATCACTGGCAAAGACATGAGTCACATTGACGAAGAAATATGCCACTTCGATGAAGACCTAGGTCACTTTGAAGAAGACTTGCGTAAAATCGATGGAGACATGTGCCAATTTAACGAAGTCATGAAAATCTTGGAAAACCTGGTTCACTTTGATATAGCCATGGGTCACTCTAAAGAAGACATGGATCACTTTGAAGAAGACATGGGTCACTTCAAGTTTGTCAGGGGCCAAACATGAGGCTTGTCACTCAAATAGGGTACAGTGTTTAACATACCTATGAAAGGGTGGTATTTTCTCTGTAAAGATAGGTGTTTTGGTTGAAAACTATTTTGGTGTGTGTGTGTGTATATTCCTTTTTTTATATTTTCAATTTAATGAAGCTTTAATCAAAATTATATATCAAGGTAAAGTTCTGCATGTATTTTTATTACTTTTTTCCAACTTAATAAACTATTTTCTGATATTATACTTGTCAAATTATCACACAAAGTGAATCCTAACTTTTTTAGAATGTAATTCTTAATAATTGAATTTACAATTATTATCTGTCTGATCATGGCTACATACTGATATATTCGTTTACTAGTAAGATTTTGACAGTAATTAATTTTGTCTGGGCTGAATAGTGGTTTAAATTCGTAATTGCTAGTGTAGAAATATAGGTCATAAGGTCGCACTTGGTTGTATACTAATATGCATTGGAAGAGCTGTGATTGCTTCTGGTAGGACCACTGGTATACGACAGTTTATGAACTTAACAAGATTGATGGGATGATAACCAATAAGCTTGGAAATAGACAAGAGTACAAAGACTTCACGGCACCTTCTCATTTAAACATTTTTATTCATACCATCATCTCAGTGACAATCACAAAATTACCAATGTGCCTTTACACCTTCACGTAGACTTCTTCCTTCCACAGCAGTCTGCAGCAGCCGTACACATACAGAACGAAGGTTTAATGACTACAAACTGGAAATAATGGAGTCAACCTTGAACATAACACACTGAGAAAAATCCGCGTTGGAATACTGAGACTCGAGTGTATGTCACTCGCTCGGCTTCAGTCCAGAACACGAACTGAACTGCGTTCAAAAGAATAGTCACCAATGGCATTAATATTCTGCAACTCACCAGCAAATTGTGAGCTCTCAAAGTTCTTAATACTCTCCATTATTTACTCTTCTCTAGGAAAAGCTACAAATTTGTAAACGATCTGCTTAAACCAACAGTCTCAACTACTGCTGAGCACTAGCCTCATTTCTTCTGTGCAAGCAAGAAGTCTTGTACTACACTCCATAACCGTCATCTCTGCGGTACTCGTTCTGAGACCAGCGTTCCTACCGCGTAGAGTCCCCACTTGACCAGAAACCAGAAACTGTCTCCCACTGGCTCAACTACAGACATCTCGGTAGCTTCGCTATGCTACTTACGTTTCAATAGTACTCACCCCGTAACCGATTTTCTACAGTAGCAAGTTTCGCTCGTTCACAGGGACTCACCCAGTGAGTAGCATAATGAAATGATATCGTTTGGGCAGAGCTTTTGCTTGCTGATACCTCGTTGCTAGTAGTTTTGTCGTTGAGATTCTGACCGCTCGTCTGCGGAAGCACTGCCAGTGTTAACACCCGATGTTCTGTGTGTCGACTGACTCTGAGGCTTGGTGTTGGGTAAGCCATTTTCCTTCACATCATCCTTGAAACACTCCCATTCGTTTCCTACTTTTCCTATCATCATCATCCTATCCTTAACAGAATAACACAGATTGGAAGAAGTTAAATAGCAAACATGTATAAAAGTTATAGTTAAAATAATCTGTTCATTAAAGTAATAAACATATTTGAATTAATGAGTGCAAATAAAAGTAAATTTATCAATTAAATTGTAGATTTCATTTCACTCCTTCTTTGTATCCATACAAAATAGTGATAATTCAATTTTATTCATAAAAGTATGCAATCATTTCATCAATGTTTTGTAATGACGTCACGTTAAACTATCGTCCGTAAACCGACTTTACAGACAACCGATTTTTTACATGTACAGACTTTACTGCAATTCACATACAAATGTAAAATATTCCAAGATAACTAGTTCCAACACATACATGTTTCGCAGCATGGGAAAACCCCATTCAACGATATTCGCATGCAGCAAGCAAGCGATATTTCATGCATTGGAGATAAGTCGAATGACGCAGTTAGAGAGTTAAGTCATATTAGTGGAGGCACAAATAAAACAATATGAACTGGATGAATGACTATCAACTACTGCTAACCTGTACCTAACATTTAAGAGAAAAATCACAAAAATGATTGTCCTATCCGAAAATTATTTGGTAAGTAGTTATCGTAGGATGCATATGTATCAAATGCATCATTCCATGCCAGATCATCCAACCAAGATACACACTGTCCACCATTTTAGATTGGATGAAATTTGGCACATGGTATATTTGGACAAATATAAGTACCTGTATTTTTCATTTTTGTAATGTTGGCTCTAGTTTGGACTTTAAAGCCCTTCAAAGTTTCTCTCTGCTTGGTGGAATTTTTTTAATCCACAACCAAAGTCGAGTGAAACATCTTGCTTCAACTTACATTTGTAACAAAAGTTATTAATGTAGAAACGTGAAATTCACCATACTTATTCATAATATTATGTCGATTTAAAATATCACTCGTAAAATGTCCTTTGTAGGTCTAAGCCTGTGAGGGTCTGGGTCTTTGTTAGAATTATTGTGTGAATTTTGAAACTCTTGTTCTTGAAATAACTTCGTCCTACAGTTGGAACACAGTTTTTGTCCAGGAACTAACAAAACACCAGCTCTCCTTTTCACATATGGCCATTTGAGAAGGGTTACGGGAGTTAACTACGCCCCCCTCTCACAGGACTTTGGAGAACTAGCTCCGAGTCTGTTTCGCCTGTGTTCTGACAGAGCGCGCTGCTTTCGGAGCGCAACAAGTTACCTCCGATGCCCCTTCAGTTAGGCTAACAACCACTTTATTTTTTTTTTCCCCGGAGCGATCTCTCAATTACAACCTCCAGCCAATCTGAAGCCTGTTCCCCACTTCCTAGGCCTCTGGGCTCCTAGCACGAGTTTTAACTACAAGCAGCCCAAGGGACAATTGATTGGTCCTTCTACCGTCACCGTGCTTCCGGTGCTTCTCACCCGCGAACACTTTCGCGAATCAGTCTCGCGGCGACTGGCCGACTCGCTCGAGGGATGTGATCCCATGAAGTCCGGGAGTGATCCCTATCTTATTTATTTCTTGGCTGATTATCATGTTATTTTTTTTTTACTAGGTAATCATTTAGCATGACTCGCGTGTCGCTCCCGCGAGCGTTAGTAAACCTCCAGAGGGAGTGATTTTCATCATTCCACTCCCAGAATGGTAAGTGGGAAATTCTACTCCATTCGCCTATTGTTTGACTTTTTTACTTAGTTTTTTGCCCTGATTTCACTATCCCTTTTTATCTCTATTCTCGACCACTGGGCCTCCTTTTCATTTGGTTCCAGTGGGGTCCAAGAGTTCGGGTCTGTCTCTGGCTCTCCAGTCCATTGCTAAATTCAGCCACTGGTTTACATCCCCTTCTTTCTTGAACTGACATGACTTCTACACGTCTCTCCAGCCGGCTAACATTTCAGCCGCCACCTCTTCTCATCGCTTCTAGTCAGCGCCAGCGAATGGTCAACGATATCTGATGATGTTAAATCAGGAATTGTGACCTAAATTATACATAGTCCCGCACTAGTTGGACTAAACATAAGGCAGTATTTGAAACATGAACTATCCAAGTAAAATTTAAAGGTATTTTTTTGTGAAAGCTTGATTATGAGATGTCTTAGTTGGTCAAAGAAAAAAGTTAAATTTGTTTTTCAGGTTCAATTAACAATCAATTTGTAATTGATAGTTTTTACGGCCGGGGCCCCAGTAACTTGTCTCTGTGTAATTTTGTAATTTTTGAAACTAACAAAGTCTCAGTTATTGGTTCTCTAATAGGAACTGCTAAAATATAAAGTTCTGTCTGCAATCTTATGTAACTAACACTGTTAGCAAAAAAAAATGAACGTGTACCAAACCACTGTCAAAAGAAAATAATGTAAACTATAATGCCAAATAACAAAGGTAAGCTTTGAAATAAACCACATTTTATTTATTTATATGAATCACCACTCAATCCACTTTATTCTCCTTCTTTCAGAGAGTATTTAAATTTGTTTAGTGTGTTCCCTCATGTTCGTCTCAGTTTTAATTGTACTCACCTTTACTTTGCCCGAGCAGCTTCCTTGGCTTAGCATGAAGTATTTAATGATGTACTCAAGAGAACACGAGGGGTGTGACAACTTGTACACTAATAGTATGGAACTAGATCACAAGGCTGCACTTGCACATGTATACACACGCATTGGAAGAGCTGCTATTGCTCCTAGCAGGATCTCTGGTATCCCTCGGATTTATAAACACAACTGATCAAGTGCAGTCAAGAAACACTGTTTCGAACGGCTGGTTGATCATCCCTCCCAAGTGCCTGAAACCTGAAGTACAGTCCACAGCCATGGCGTGTGTTGATGCAGCGTCTGCACCACACGCCTGTTCTCCGACATTGACGGGCAAACTTTTTCCGCGATGTACAACCCCACTACATATGCGGTTCCATACAAAAAATGTACTAAAATCACAGTTTTACTACCCAGAAATGTTTTTTTACATTTGTGAAACTCCAAACGAACAGTCAGACTAATATTTTAAATAAATGTACAAAATTTTTCTTTGCCACTGAGTGGCAGCTTATAGACAGCAAAATGCAGATGTTACCAAAGAGTTACAGAAGAATATGAATGAATTTATGATGAAAGCTATTGCTTCTCCTAAACTAAAAATAAACATATAGTAACAATAGTTTTTTTTTTTTTTTTCATTTTGGGCATAACATCTCATCAAAGAAGAAATCATTAAGATAACGAAATGGACACCAACACAAATAAGGGATATTGAGGGAAAGAATTGGCCGTGGCATATAAAGTAAACGAACCATCCCAGAATTTTCGCCTGGAGTGATTTCGTAAAACCATGCAAACCGCAATCAGGAATGAACCTGGAAGCTCTAAAACATGAGTCGAGTACCTTAACACTGGCCACCTAGTCCAGTAGTACTTGATCACTACAAAAGACACTCTTAGACAATTTCCCAGAGTTTTTCCGGTCCAACCAAAATTTTTTTCCCTGTCTGGCAGGGTTGGCCTATTTAAACCAAAGTGGTTTTTATAACAACACAAATTTTTTTTTACATAATGTATGTTTAGCTAGAATATCCTAATTCTTTTAATACAAAGTCTAATTCCACTCTAATAAAAACAAAAATTTGCTCATTAATGTTTCTTGTGATTTACAGGAACAGAAAATTATATACTAATCACGATTTTATCATTAAAAATATCTGAATAAATTGTAAATTATTCCCAGCTAAATACTACTCTAAATTTAAAAATTTAAATATCTAATTTGTATTCTGTGGGAAACCCCTGACTGAACTGTAAAATCGCTATTCTGTGGGAAACACCTATTCTATAGAGAACCCTCCTCCTGTGGGGAAATACCTATTCTGTGAGTAAGTCCCAATCAGATATGCAGATTTACTGGACTTCAGTTCTTTGATGTTACAACTTTTCTGGTTCTACAAGAGTGGCAGAAAGTGGAATGTTGTATGGCTTTCATTTGAACATGCTGAGAACCAAAATAACTAATGTATTAATAATAAAAAAACTGGTTTAGACAGAAAAAAATCTGGTTTGGACCATAATTCCTGGTTTAAATTTAAAAAAAACCAGGTTTGGTTTTTTTTATGACCTCCCCCCTCCCCCAACCCTGCTGCTGATTATGATTAATTTATCTCGAAAGAAAACATAATTATACAGAGCTACAAATACTTAAGAAAACACTTGAATTTTCTACTGCAAATGAATTTAACATGAAAATACAGACTGGTCTACAATATTACAGGAACACTTCAAAATTATGTAACAGCCACAAAAAAAAGGATGCACACGTAAAATTTGGATATAAAACTTGATTGTATAAAAAATATCTAATCCAGTTTGGTAATTAATACTTTGACAATTTTCCCTGCCTTTTCCAAGATAGGGAGACACCTTTTCAATTGCCTGAGTTTTCCATGTTTTCAAGATTGTTCCCCCCCGTCTGTAGGAACCCTGCTACGAGGCACAATTGGTAGTACGTCTGCTGCAGTAATGGATTCCCGTCATTTAGTTTTTCTTTCATAAAAAAAAGCATAAATCCTGGCAAAATTTAACAGTGCATGGCATGTTTTTATTTTTTTTTTCTATAGTCCGAGTTCCTCCAGTATTTTAAGTGTCAAGTGACACATTTCTGTGTTTTCAAACATGTGTCTTATATGGAGTCATTTTTTGTGGGTTAAAAACCAGAAAGAGAAAAAATAAGCACGAGGATGAGAAAATATTAAGGCAGGCATGTGTCCTCAACAGTTCTATTCGTCACGTCTGTGTGCGAAAGGTCAGGAAGTCAACAACAGTTGAAAGTAAACCAATGCAATCTGTTACAACAGCGCGTGTAGTTATGCAACCACGGTGTTTCACACACGCTTAACCACATTAATTTTTTTTTTATGACTTTCATAAATTCACAGGATTTTCTCCAGAGTTTTTCTACAACAAACCATCTTCACGGTGCATTCATTCATGGCACATTACTGGTTTCCCAATATTCCTAGTCGGGTATTCGAAAATTTTAAGTTCAATTAAAATCATTTGATATTCATTTCAAACTCTCAATTTGAATAATTGTTTTAAAAAAAATATTTATTGCATATAGATACCACAATAGCCAAAGGACTTTCCACTGTCAGCTGTTTTTAAAACAGAATCATAAAACCTCACTATTCAAGTCATATAATATAATTTCATATTTACAGTACTCTTAGATATTCTCTGATTCAATGTCATATCAATGCGGTTCATAACATTTGACACATCAGCCACCTTTAAAGAGGTAAAACATTAGCAATCCAAGTTTAATGCAATAATAAAAAGACGTTTCTGTATTTTGGTAAAATTATTCTTAGACTCCTTCGAAGTTTCAATTAAAAGAAAGTTTCACTGAATGTTTAAATTCAATTTCAAAATATTCACAATTCATAAAAAAAGTTTACACTTTATTTGAAAAAAAAAATGAAAAAAAAGAAATTTGCAGAAATCTACAAAAGTTCACCGTGAAGATTCAATTATTTTTCACACAAAGAATTGGAAATAGAGGATTAATATCACTATTGTAAGTAATAATGCAATACTCTCTTTTGAATTAAACAAAAGTTTTGTAATCAAAACTGCATTTCAATATAAAATATCAGCATTACAATTTTGCGAGACAATAACACTAATCAAATACCAGGGTGTCCACAAATACCTAACGAACAAATTGAACTGGGACTTTTTTATGACCTTTCAATAAAATACACCAATCCCTCTCTTAGCACGACTAATGGTTCCTAAAAATGATCGTGCTATCCAAAATCACATTCTGAAGCATTAGTCTCCATAAATAGCAAGGCTAATTTACTTATGTGATCCAAAATGTGTAGAATAATACTCGACGACAAATATGCCAAACCACTTATCTTTATAAGCCTACCATCAATTACTTTGTATGACAAATACGACTCTGCGTAACGGGAGAGTTATCGTCAGATGGCTGGTTGACTTGCCGCCCAGGAGTGACCTTCAACTCACATTGTGTACCTTTCTGCGAAATTTCCAAACCATCCTTTACTGGCAGTGAAACCGATACTGCAATCAAAGTTCTTAATCGCGTATCACCACTTGGTTTACACCAATCCTGTCAGGCCCATGATTTTTTTTTTTCATTGCGCACCAGTCATTTAACAACCTTTTCCATGTTAATTATTTAATCTGTCCATTTCTGTTCCAGTATCTAATGTCAAATCTATTCCGCTAGTACAACCAACAGCATCAGACGTATATAAACATTTGTTAGAGTCCTTATTTCGAACAATTGTACGCACAGTTAACTTGCTTAAAACTAAAGTGCGTCCAACATAAGAGTGGCCTTCATGAAATTCTGCACGCCGTAATACTTATAGTTTTGTCTCAAATACTTGAACACGATGTATGATTTCAATATGATTCCAACTGCAGGTGCTTGTGCATGTACAGTTACCGGCAGACATTACTTGTGTTTGTGTGAGTTCCCTGCCACTGGCTAGACTGAAGTTCATCACGACCCAGTCTGCGGCCGGGCGACTACAGTACGGCACGGCAGCATACACGTGAACGTAAAAACATTTGGTCCTTTACAGTCCATAGCTGCAACTAAACTTGCCACAGCTGATGTTTGTACAACAGCAATAGCGTAGTCAGACCTGCGCGCGCATCTCTTCCCCCCCTCGTACGCCACAGTACATCTGTCGTTTACCGAGCTGAAGCAGACTTCGTGGCGTCATGCCCAACTTTTTTTTTGTCTGTGACGATTTTGTGCTAACTGAAATTTACAGACGTGCTATTCAAGGCTGAGGCAGTAAAATTAACATTGCGCAAAATGAATTCGTGCAATTCAAAGACGTGCTAAGTGAGAGAGTGGTGTATTCTTACAATTTTTTTTATATCACAAAAGTCATTTTTATTTAAGTAACATATTGAGCAAAATTAAACATAACACAATGTACGTACATCCACTGTTCACAAAAATGTGCCAATTTTAAGTTGGAAAGCTAAAAAATTTTTCAAAGATATTTTCCACATGATTTAACAGACTGTCTCCAACAATTCATGTTGAATATAGGACTATTAACTGTAAACAGGCATCAAAAAAAAATATAGTAAAAGGGTGCTGAAAACTAAAGTTTCATGACTTACAGAAATCTTAATTCAGTGGAGTCACTATAATCCAAACTTCGGTAATCCGAAAGTCCGCTTAATCCAAAATCAAAAGTCAATGCCATAAATAGACTCTACTCCCTTCCTCTGCCACGCCTCACATCTCCAACTGTCATACACTGTGACCTGCCGTTAGTGCAACTTTCACTACTGTACTAGGCAGCGTTCCACTCTTTTACCACCCATTTCATCCTGAGAATTAGTTATGTTTAAACAGACCTCATGAAATAAATTGTGTGACCATGCATAATAATAAATATGTATTTATGTATTTAATGTATTTTATTATGTTATTTAAGTATATTTAAAGGATGATTTCACTTATTCCAAAAAATTTGTTTATACGAAAACGGTCTGGTCCCGATATTTTCGGATTGTCGGGAATCTACTGTATTCATTTCTAGATTTTTGTGTGACTTTTGAGACCAGTTGTCAGTTTTCATTTCTGTGACCTGTGGACACCCTGAATTTGTAAGAGATCATGAACAAATAAATAACAATTATAATAAAAATAGCTATAACTATGCTTACAATGCACAACAACAGTAGGTGCTGACATAGCATTAAAATAATAGGAAACAAACTACTTGACACAATATCCTGAAGTCAATACTGACCAATGGAAATCATGAGCACAACTTCCAGCGACATTTTCCACGAAGAGCTACAAATTCAGAAAATATCTAACTTGCAGTATAATTTACATGAAGCAAACCGTAAGACCACATGAGGTGGAACTATTCCCAATACCTCATATTCCTACATTTTACCTAAACAAACTGGAGTAGGCCAGTTAAATGCCTTTTAAAAGCAAACTCACTACGATTTCAGTTCAATAAAATTGCTTTCTAGATCATCCAGATCGACATTGCTTGACTGTTCCAGCTTTACGAGTTCATAAGTCTTGGGTAGTAACCTCAAACTTTGAAAGCGCAGAAATGAATGAGACATCTAGAATGCTCAAAACATTTTTTAACTAAGCATTACTTTCCTTATAACCACCTTGATTTGTAAGAACAACAGATGTGAAACAAATGGCTTCTTTGAGTCACATGTACTTAAAAATCTATAATGTTCATCACTGTCACTGTAACTGTCAGTAGGTATATTACCAATTGTAACCGAAAGTGGCAAGACCTGCGTGAGTGAAGCAATTACGTTTACCGGCAATTGAAAAAACACTAAGAATCAGTGGGAAATAATGTGTTCAGAAATGAGGATAGCAGCAGAATAAAGGTGGTGAGAGAGCACTAATGAAGCTAATTCAAGGCTTAAGTTCCTTATCATACCACTATGCACATTGAAAAAAACTTGAAGCATCTCGAGGAACAATAGAATTTCTCACAAATATTTGAAAATGAAGCTGGGTGAATGTAACATAATAGTGTGAATGATTTTTGCAAAATAAAAGATCAACCTAAGAAGAAAAAAAAATCCTGGCAGTGTTAAAAAAAAAAAAAAATTATAGCAGTGATACAGGGGGTGTGTATAGTCAGGGTGTGTGTACAAATCTTTAATAAAATTTCCCTGAATTTCCCCTGGCTAAAAATTTTTTTACTCATTTAGCAATTATCTGGAAGAAATAAAGAAAAATCCAGCATCCAGTATCCTTACAGCTGGCCAAGTTCTTTCTCCGGTTTCTTTATTTCTTTTATCAACTGAAAGATCTTTGCGTATGCCATTGTATAGTGTGTACGATCACTAGAGACCCGGAAAATTCGCGGGTTCATTTCGTGTTATGCTAATATTCAAATAATTATACCTTAGTGCTGTTTCTGTCATTGGTTCACTGTTAATCTGGATGACTGAGGGCCAATTAGAGACCCATCACTCACAGAAGTGACGAATCACAGGCCACCCAGTCGAGACGACTCACAAGTCAGCAGCCCAATGAACAGGTGGCATTTGCCCGAGTGTGTAGAGGAGGTCATCAAACCCGCGAATTTCCCAGGTCTCTAACGATCACGAACTGAGCAGGCCGGGGCCTGACGACTGCGGCCAGCGGGCAGGCACTAGATGGTGCACCGGGCGTGCGGGAAGGCGACACACCGCGGCGCGGCAGAGGGGGGCGGCCGCTAGGGGGCCAGCAGCATGGACACGCGCACCGCGCCGTCGCCCGACGCCGTGGCGCACGCCGCGCACTGGTTGGCGAAGGACCAGTCCACCGCGCGGGCCGGCCCGTGGTGGCCGCCCAGCTCCAGCACGCGTTCCAGGCCGTCCGGCGTGATCTGCGCACACCGTCACACCACATGTCCACATACCGGCCATCACTGGTGACACCACTCTAGCTCGCCGTTTGGAAGAGGCATCTCTGGATGGACAAGAAAGAGGGGGCGGTACAAGGACAGAAAGAACAGGGACAGGGGGAGAGAGAGAGAGAAAGAGGCAGTGAGAAAGGGGGAAGAGACAGGATGTCTCCAATATTAGGAGGAAAAAATGTCTTGTTCATAGCAGCCATCATAAGCAGTGGGTCACAATTTTAATCCATTTTTTTATATATATATTTTCTTTCTAGGTGATAAAAATTAAAAACCAATTTTAACTTCCAACTAGTGCAGGGTTCTGGAATAAGTGCTTCTTTCGCAGCACAAGTACGTGTTACACGATGGATGGCTCATACAAATGAGCCACAGATAAAGTTGTGCAGAATTGTTTGGTACCTTTAACACATCTGTGCAATGTCTGGAACTCTCAAACGAATTGAAGAAAGAAGGTGGATTTTTGAGTTTTCCGGACTTCTTCACGCTAACATTCGTAGAAAAAGATAAGCTGAAGAGTGCTCCCACTCACCACTCGCAAATTGCAGTAGGGGGAGGGAAACCCAGCATTACTGATGCGTAGCATCTCGAGGACGGATTCCACACAGCAATCTGCAGGCTGTCTGGTTTAGCGAGAGCACAGGCATGGATCAAGATTTTTGCTCGAAGAGCTTGCATACATGGAAAAAAAGGGGGGGAGAATTTATAATAATTTCATCCCTTGCAGTAAATTAATTATGGTTTATGATTTGTGAGAGTGAAACCAAAAATTTGGGTTTGTAGTTTTTTAGTATATAGTTCGGAGCTAAAAATTCAAAAGCGATTAATTTCTTTCCCATAGCAAAGAAACTATAATGGCTAGCCAAAATAAAACGTGTCTGAAAGAGGGAATTCTCAAAAAATTAAGTCCCAGCTCCTGCAGTTACAGCTTAATAATTAATTGCTTTATTTTGAAGTTGGAAACAGGGTTCACGGTGTCGGTGGTGAGACCACATGCAGTCACAATGCATGGTGATAAAATTTTTATTAGGGATGGGGCGAATCCTGATTTCCTCGAATCCGAATCCTAACTCGAATCCTCGACTGGAATTGCCGAATCTCGAACCCAAATCCGAATCTTTTAACAGATGATGTCCACATATATAATGTAAGTGAGATGTATTCTGCTTGCACTAAAAGTCCCTTGACTTTATCACATGTAGTTTGGTACATTTCTGGTATATCCTAAGTGTATATAAAGACAAAAAAATTTTCTTGAGAAATTTCAGTTTTAGTACAGATTAGCGGTTAGGATTTTTTCTATAAATAAGCTAAAGGTCTGCGAGCCTAAGAATTTTACTTCGCGCCGAGCTCGAGCTTTTGTGGTACAGTTACACTTTTGGGAAATTATTTTTATCTTAAACTTAGTATAATGTTTGAATAAAGTATTAAAATGAAGTGGGCTTATTAATTTTGGGTAACTATTTACAGTGTGTGTTTACATTTTGCACTGCTAGAAAAAAATAACATTTTTTTCCATTGAATCTTACCTGTTTCCATTGGTTCATTAGTAACTGATATCATCCAACTAACATAACCAAGTATATGTTTGTGTAAATGTAACATATCTTTGGGAAAATTTCATCCTTGTCAATTTTTCTGGAGTCCTTACTGAGCTTCAACAAACTTAACACCAAAAATCATGTTGTTTGAAAAGTACATTCACATTGTTTCAACATTTCCACTTTTCAGCACAATAATTCTGAGAGAGATTGTCACAGAGTATTAAATTCTGTTCTTTAATCTATCATGCAGAACAATAATTTGTTCTGCACGTTCAGGAGTTAAATTAGCTCTACGATTGGAGATAGTGTTTCCAGCAGAAGAGAAGCGTCTCTCGCTGGCAACCTGCTTGGCTGGAATGCTTTGGTAAAATTGCTTAACCTCTAAATTAGTGTCATAAATATCTGTAACTGGTCATTAAAGTTTTATCAATTGAAAGTAATAAAAATAAAAGCATTTTACTTCATTCAATTTACACATGCAAAAAAAACATAACACATAAACCTACATGGAAATTAAAGTCTTTTTTAATATCCTGAAGTCTGAAATATGTTTACTCATGTCATTTAATGTAGAGCTGTATTGAAGAAGCCGATTTTGCCAATATTTAGTTGAATCGGCATTTCTGCCGACTTCCGATTCAGTACGCTTGTTAATTTTCGGCCGATATTACTGAAAAACGAAAGAGACTGCCATAACCTAAAAATCCACGAGTACCATTTAAACTTTTCGTAGTAGTACTGCATTCTTTCAGATCGCATTATTTCTTCGCAACATGTGCCAACCGTACATATCAAAGTTTAACATCCTTTTTTTTTCAACAATGTTCTTTAATTTAATAAGTCATAAATAAATAATACATTACTATCACGGTAAATATACATCTCGGTTGTTACGGTAACTATAGTGCAAATATGGTAGCTATCATGCTTCTGTAGTAATTATGGTATTCTACAAAGAATCTTTAGTTCTTTTTATGGTAATTATCTTAAAATAACTATTGGGTTTGTACTGTAGTTATGGTACATCATACATATTTCTTCGTATGTTGTTGTTCATTTGTCTTTTCTTCATATTTACGTGCGCCATTATTTTAGAGGTGTAAAAGTAACGAAAAAATGTGTACCCGTATGTATTCGTTACTATAACAATTAGTACTCGTTACTTTCGTATCGTTACTCGTTACGTCTGATACCGCATGTCATGGCACATGCTATCTTATGTAACAGCATCTAATGGAGTCGTATTTCGTACGCGTACAGTATGACGTCGCGTAAATAAAAATAAATCGAATATAAACAATTAAAAATATTTGATAATGAACAGCTTTTGTTAACCAAGAAACAATTAACTCTCATTAGAGCGGCTTTATTATAATATATATTTTAAGATAAGAACATAAAACGTGAAAATAAGCGATTATAAAAAACAAAAACATACATATTTATAATTTGTAAAAAATACTTTCTTACGTTGTTTCTGTTCGAATCTAAAACTTTGTCTACACACACAATACCTTTAATAAACAGTAAAAAACTTGGACGACGAATTTCCAAATTATACTTTTATTAATAAACAAACATCGTTCTTTGTAACGAATAAGCGCGCGCATGCGTGAAACATACGAAAGATGCGAGTAACGAAATGCATTCGTGTGTAACGTTTCGTTCCTCGTTACTAGATGCCGCACCCGTTACTCAGTAACGAATACATACGGTTTGCTACAGCTCTACATTATTTGAGACAGGAAGTTTCAGAAAAAATTTTAACGGACATTATATCACACATTTAATGGCGTAAATGACGAGACCTCGGGCAATTTAAACGCTTTATACGGAAAAACCTACCATGCGGGACCTCGTAAGCGAGTTTTACTGACTTGATGTAAGTTTTTGGACATACGCCATTGCTAAGAACTTTTTCTGTTGAAGAAAAACTAATAAATAAAATAAATAAATAAAAATAAAAATACTCAAAAAAAGATACAAAAAACACACAAAATTAAGCAAACAATTGCTGTTGTCAACAAGGATATGGACACCACAAAATATTCCGAAACAGGAATATGGTCAGCAAACAAAGAAAAAACAAAGAAAAATGTACTAAGAGAACGAAAAAATCCCCACAAATGATGACAACACAAAAATATTGAAACCCAAAATAATTCAGCACAACAGTTGAAGCGAGACAAAAAACATGACAAAACGAAAAAACAAACAAATACAATAGTTTTACCTAAACAGAAACAAGCGACGTTTCGGGAACTGCTATCTGCTCCCGTCCTCAGGCAGAGACGCACATGGTACGGAAACACAGGTGCGACTGTGGTGTCCATATCCTTGTTGACAACAGCAATTGTTTGCTTAATTTTGTGTGTTTTTTGTATCTTTTTTTGAGTATTTTTATTTTTATTTATTTATTTTATTTATTAGTTTTTCTTCAACAGAAAAAGTTCTTAGCAATGGCGTATGTCCAAAAACTTACATCAAGTCATGCACTCCCATTGCACAAATCTTTTAAAGATAACATCAATGCCCGGTATGGACCCGGTATGCATATTTCTCTGAGGAAGTTGGAAAAGAGTCGCACCTGTGTTTCCGTACCATGTGCGTCTCTGCCTGAGGACGGGAGCAGATAGCAGTTCCCGAAACGTCGCTTGTTTCTGTTTAGGTAAAACTATTGTATTTGTTTGTTTTTTCGTTTTGTCATGTTTTTTGTCTCGCTTCAACTGTTGTGCTGAATTATTTTGGGTTTCAATATTTTTGTGTTGTCATCATTTGTGGGGATTTTTTCGTTCTCTTAGTACATTTTTCTTTGTTTTTTCTTTGTTTGCTGACCATATTCCTGTTTCGGAATATTTTGTGGTGTCCATATCCTTGTTGACAACAGCAATTGTTTGCTTAATTTTGTGTGTTTTTTGTATCTTTTTTTGAGTATTTTTATTTTTATTTATTTATTTTATTTATTAGTTTTTCTTCAACAGAAAAAGTTCTTATGTCCAAAAACTTACATCAAGTCATGCACTCCCATTGCACAAATCTTTTAAAGAGTTTTACTGTATTTTTTTTCCGTAAATAGTAAAAACCGAATCCTTTGACGAATCCTATATCAGACCCGCCGAATCTACGAATCCCTAGGATTCGGCGGATTCGGCGGATATTGGATTTGGTCGCCCCATCCCTAATTTTTATATATATACACATGCGCACCCACGCACACACGTGCACACACACGCACTCACACATGCATTCCCACGCACCCGCATGCACACACACAAACACATACACAAACACAAACTAACACACATACAAACTATTTAATTTCAAAAATTAATAAAAAATAAAACATCAGCTCATGCCAATGCTGACTAAGCAATAATTTATAAATTTTATTTTTATAATAAGTAAATTATTTTGTTTCATGGAAGTCTTAGTTCTTAATACTTAACATTGATGTAATTTAGGGTTCCGTTTCACACTACATACTTTCTTGGGCTGCACCTGGCGGCAGGTTTTCCATTGAGAATACGTAATGAAGTCCCTTTGGGGTGAGTTCAACCCCGTAAGACATTAGTTTAAAGTTGTTTGAGTCCACTAATAATAACTTATTTTCAAAATAGATAGTTCAGGTGGAACACCACATTTGTTATTCACCTGTCCATTAATGTAAACTTTAATTTCATTGACAATCACTCATTAAATATTATTAAAAAAAAAAAGTTGAACTAACCGCGAAATGACTTCACCAGTGGCAGATGTTTACGATGTCTGAGATAAACTCGCAGCCAGCAAAATAAAAGTGTTTGAGACTGTGGCTGGGAGGGAAATGATATGCACACAGTTTCATTTCTTGCTGGCGGCTGTCTGTCTCAGACAATGCTGTATGATTCACAGCTACGACACTGCACTCTGCGAGCATTATGTGGAACTACTTGAAGAGACTTCACACGGCCCTTTAAATGACTTGTGAGCAACTAACTAGTGCTTACCCTTCACTACTCCTGAGCAAATGATATAAGAGAGGAAATAACTGGGAGATGTTCGAAGGTGCATGAACACAATGTATTTTTTTCTGTTTCATCGGGACTCATTGGCTCACTGGCAAGGTAATTGAAAATAAGATGGTAACATATGACAGAGACCAGCGATACTGGGGCCAGAATTGGCCATGGCCGATAGAGAACCACCATCCCAGAATTAGTCCGGAATGATTTTGGGAGACCAACAGGAAAACAAAATCAAGATAACTGGGCCAGGACTCAAACCCACATTTTGGGTCTGTTTGAATACTAGTTTTTGGATGCTGACAAACTTAAAAAAATCTAAAAGAAGTGAAGCACAAAAATAATTTAGTAATGGTTAAGTATCGAATCAAAGAATTATCCATGTGTTTTTATTAAAATGAACATCCAGAAAAAAAAAACTTTAAAAAATCTAGCTTCAAACTTAACTTAAATGACTTTTAGGGTTCTTATTCAATTAACGACAATTAAGGGCTTTAAGGATATCAAGGAGGCGTACTAACCCTGGCTGGTTCACTGCCGGGCAGCTGAGCTGGCCTCCACTATGCTGGGACCTTGCAATATCGGCTAGCAGACGGTTAGTTTACCTGCTGCCACTCCCAAGTTACACCCCAAGAATAGTTTTGCAGAGTAATCCCGCAGAAATTCCAGTTACAGTGATTAGTGCCTCAATTTTTTTTGGCTTCAAAAAATTTTAAGATTTATTTCATTATACACAAATATGAATTTGCTTTATTCTGCTGTAAAAAATTAATTTTCTGTTAACTTTAGAAGGAATCTTGATTTGAAATATAGTGCGAGAGAGCCTAATTACCGCAATTTTCACGAGGGCTCACTTACATTGCATGCTCCTTCAAAAGTTTTAGGTTGCTTGAAAACCTTCTCTGGTTTTGGAAGATGCTACAGAAGACGTTTTGGCGTACAAACAGACTCGAGCTATCGTAGCACTCTTCTGAAAGCCATTTTGAGCGAATATGATGCGGTGTTGGGAAACTCTTAATTTCGTGCAATGTATCTTACCCGCACGACCATTTAGACAGCAGGTGAACATACGTGTTTATTGTGCGAGCAACAGCTTGTTTACATCGATACAGCTCAATTTTGGTTATTTTGTGGAAAGCACAATCAGCGTTTAAACTTCTGTTACTTTCGCATCAAAAAGGAGTCCGTTATAACCCACAGTGAGGCTGGTGAGTGGACATGCAACCTTTTTTGTGCAAATAAGTTTGAGACATACAGCACAGACTACAGCACGAACTTAAATGATTATTATTTTGGTCTGACCTGATTAAATCGCTAGGAGAAGAAACTTGCTAATTCCTATATTCAGACTTTAGCTTTAGTTCGCAAGACATTTCAATTTTACTTTGCAGTTCAGTGATATGTTTAGATATGAACAGTGGCGTAGCCAGGATTTGTGTATGGGGGGTGCTAAGAAGCATGCCCCCCCCCCCCCCCCCGGGAAAATTTGGATTTTAAGGTGTAAAATAGTGCTATTTTAGCAGTTTTCGGTTCTTAAATTTAATATTGTAATGGTAAAAATTTTATAAATTTTATTAATTTTAATATGAAATTTGTTTGAGTGATGAATAAGAAATTAATTAAAGATTTGGTGCTATGGGGGGGGGGGGGGGGGAAGTTTGAACCCCTAACCCCCCCCCCCCCCTGGCTTCACCCCTGGATATGAATAATGAATACTATGTGATGTTAGCAGAGAGACACTCGGCTGAACGATGATGATGACGATGACGATGACAGCACGTGGCCCCCGCCCCCCTCACCTTGTAGACGACGCCCCCGACAGGACCGCACGCCAGCAGGTAGCCGCCCGTCGGGTCGAAGGTGAACAGCTGGCCGTGCGGGCCGGGGCCCAGGGCCTGCTCGCAGTCCGGCACGGACGCCTCCCACGCGCACCGCCCCGCCTGGTTCAGGCTGCGCTGGCACAGCTGCGGCAACACCACACACGCAAACCCAGTCATCGCTGCTGTACAGCGTGCATCTGCATCGAGTTTCCTATTCCAGTCCACTTGAAACATTTCACAATAAACATCCATCCACATTTCATTTCATCATAACTACAATAAAATATATGTTAGGGGTGTGCAAGTACTCAAAAATATTCAATATTCGTGAATAATTTAATATTCAATTCAACAATTCAAACCAAATAAATTTATACTTATTCGTTACCAAAGGACACACAGAGGAAAGCTAATTTACTCATTCACAACAACTTCAATATAAAAATATCAAATATATGAAGCTAAGATGATTTCTTAATAAATTTAAATTTTTCTGTGACAGTTTGCTTACATTTTGATTTTATATATAACAAAGAATTTATGATTATGATTTAAAATTTCTAGTTATACTCTATTTTTATGTATATTTATAATCAGTGACAACAAAACAATTTTGAAATATAAAATTTTATTGGTTTAAAAAAATACAATGCCAAGTGTTTTTTTTTTTTAATAATTAATTCTTGGTTCTTCAATTAGTCAAACATTTCTTCATGAAAATTTTAATTTTACTTGCATAAAAATATATATATATATATATATATATATATATATATATATATATATATATATATATATAAGGGATGGGACGAATCCACATTTTGGTCGAATCCTCAGTGTTTGTCATCGAATCTCGAATCCCAGTCCCACACTAAACTTCACTACATGTTATTAAAAAAAAATCACACATTTATTTTAAAAAATTACATAGGCCTATGTATTAAAAAAAATACATGTGTATTTATAAAATTATAAAATAAGTGCATAGTGTATACACCTGATATGAAATAGAGGCAAATAACCTCAAAAACCACACACGTAAGTTTGCATCTGCCTAATTCTCTGTTAAATTAATCATTCCTATGTTTTCAATAAAATACGTTTGTATAACAGACACCATTTAAAAAAAGTTACGTTTTTTTCTGCAATATTATATTATTGAAGGTTGGAAATGATCGAGTAGTTATGTTAATTGACAAAATGCAGCGTAGTTTAGGTTATGTTTGTGCTATTTCCGTTACCTTTATAATATAGTTTAGGTATACAATTTTCTAGAGCTGGACGAACCTCAGTTCTCTGGTTTCGAAACGAGCCAAACCGAACCTCATACAGAAATAATTGTTTTGAATTAAAATGAACCGATGACCAGCATTTTGGTCTTTAATTGAGTGGTGAGAAAGAAAGGTTCTCCAGCCATATGTAAAATTAAAACATTATATAGCTTAGCTTATATATATACCAACTTTTAATTCATGAAGAAGTTCCATCTAAATTTCAAAAAGACTATCTTCCTTTCTCAGTGTACACTAACCTACATTTAAAAAAATATAATATTATAAAGATGACGAACATTCAGCATAAGGCCAAATAACATATTTTTGTGGTAGACATAACCTAACATTTTTAATAAGTAAAACTTTTTAAAAGGACATTAAAAAAAAGTTGAATGTGAATTAAGTTACCTATCTACATTACAAAATCCGCTGACTGCAGTTGCTGTTTTCTTGGAAGAATGCTGCTCGTCAGAAGAAACTTTAGACATTTTTTGGGGTGGTTCTGGGTCATCTGGGTCGTCATTATCTTTTCTCCATTTGGAAAACTTAAACGATGTTAGCCTGCTCATCGCAAATCACCTCAAGAACAATAATATTGTAAACGTAACGTAAGAAGTGTGGTTATAGAAATTTGCGTCGGAAAAAAGAAAACACGAGAAATAATGATGGCTGCCGCGACTACGATAGTCAACTTAGTACCGTACTGTAAAATTTACTGGACCAGTACTTTTAATACACAAGATTAAATTAATATTTTCAGTACCTGTCACCTGACTGTTATAACCAAAAAGGCCAAAGAAAAGAAATACATCCCAGTAATTTAAAATACGTAATCATTTCCTACCGCATTTGTTTTGTGTTAACTTGATCACGTTAGTTTTGCCGAAATACGAGAGTTCTCGTACATGCGCTTTAGTTTAACATATGTGGTACGCAATCTTTGGTGATTTTACAACACTTCTCGTACACGCACTATAGTTAAAGGTATAATATACAATTCCTTTGGCATTTGTACGATAGTTTATATTACGTAGTACGAGAAATGCATACAAAATTCTCTAAAGTAAACAAAAAGCAAAGCACGCCTATATGAAAAAATTCTATGCGAGTTATGCGACGATTAATAATTTTTATTTTTATTTTGTCTGCGCTTGAAACTGTTGAGGCGACGATTATGCGATAAAAGTCGGAATATTACAAGGAATGGAATTTTGTTGTGCTGTTTTGTGAATGGTCTCAAATGGGGGTTAGAAATTAGAAAAACGTAATTTTTTTTTAAACGAACGTTCAGTTTTTCGAATATATTTGATGAGGTTTCGAACCGAACGTAAGGGTTCGGTTCGGTTCGAAATTTTAGAACTTCGCCCAGCACTACAATTTTAAATTACTACCTAAAACTCTTAAAAACCCACCTCGAATCCAACCTCGAATCCCACCTCGGATCCTACGAATCCTCGAATCCATAGGATTCGGTATATTCGACGAATCCAAGATTCGAAAATCCCCTCCCTTATATATATATATATATATATATATATATATATATATATATATATATATATATATATATATATATATATATATATATATATATACATACACACACACACATATACACACACACACCCACACATACATATATATGAATCAAATTTCATATATTTCACATATAAAATTATTTTCACAATAGTAATATATTTTTGTAGCCACATTTCAACATACAATAAACTGATAGAAAAAAAAACAAGGCATACATAAATCATAATAGACTATTTAATACCAATGAAAATGATATATGAACTATATTCCAAAGAAAAATCAATATTTATGAATAAATCATCTTGGCCTAATTTTTTTTACATATTTTAATATAATTTTTTTTATTAATTCCAGTTGCTGTATCTATTTGTAACAATTAAATAAAATGGTTATTTTATTTGAATTATTGAATAGCCAATTCTTTAATTTAAAACACAAATGTTTGAATCCTCGCATAACCCTAATGCTAATAATGGTAAGAAATAATGAAATGAAACAAATAGTTTGTCATTTAAAACAACAGTATTTTTTATATTAAATTTTTTTATTCACTTTTTATAAGCATTTTCATTGAAATGGCTGCTTGGTGATTTATTTTGAATATTAAAAAAAATATTAGCATTAAAAGTAATGCCACTATATGCATTGAAAGTGAAACTTATATATAGAGGTATAGCCTAGGAAATTTTTAGGGTACACACAAATCAAAAAAAATTATTGGCAATCAATGTCTTCATAAATTTTCACAACTATAATAAAATTTTATCTAATTTTGAAAAACGAAACCTTTTGCTGTTCCATTCTTAATGAAAAATGCAGTACTTTAGCGTCACTTCACTAATGTTACCCCGAGAGCGAAGAGTGGGGTGCTGAATATTCCCCCCTCTGAATACCCTCTTCTCAGAGTTGCATTTCTCGTTATGCTCTGATGAGTCATCTCCTCTACTTGCCGCACCAGCTGCTAAAACATTTCTCTGCCTGATGTTAGCGGACACACGGAAGTGCGGACTGCACCAGCGACGCACCTTGGCGTCCCGCCCCATGGTGTAGCAGCAGGTGTAGTCGTCGGTGAGGCGGATGGACTCCACGGGGCCCGCGTGGGCGCCCCACGAGTCGATGCAGTCGCTGCGTCGCAGGTCGAATATCCGCACCGAGCCGTCGCTGCAGCCCGCCACCAGCAGCTGCCCGTTGTGGTTGAAGGTGCAGCAGTTGGCGACCACCGCGTCCGTGTCCAGGAACAGCGACCTCTGCCGGGAAACAAGACCATCGCGTGTCAGAGCGTCTACAACTGCAGCGTGTCACAGCCTTTGTTTGCAGTGTGCATTCTAATGGGCATTTTCTTTCTCTTTCCAATGCATGATTTTTGCTGTAAGTGCCGTCCTTGTTTCTGTGTCCTATCTTGCCAGGAAAAATAAAACAGTGCAAAAGTTTAAGACACAACTTTACTATTTAATAAAAATTTTGTAAATTCAGTTTCTAGTTGTATTTCATCAAGAGCATCATATGACAATATTAAAAATTTATTTCTAAGGAGTTGTAACTGAAATACTTCATCTTGGTTTCAACTGTTTTTATTATCAAATGTTTTTCTCTCTAGTGCCTGGTATAAATGGTGTAAGTCTTATGGACACAAAGTTTACTAGTTAGTGCCCTTTATACTGGGTACAAAAGTTAAATAATTTGATATTAATAATATAGAACATAATTAATGTGATACAGTGTTATTAATTAATGGTGACTAGCTGCTACAAATAGTCGGTAATATCTTCACCTTCAACACGGCTACAACTACGAATATAAGCAACTATTATTTTTGTTGTTGTTTTTTTCCATCAAATCTTGTTTCTTCATGAAGAAATCTCTTATAATTTCTATACATTGTAACCAAAACAAGGCCTGGTCAAAAAGATGTGTACATTTTAACATAACTAGTATGATGCTATGCTAGTTAAGATTAAATGAAATTGAGTTTTTTAAACTATAATAGGGTTTTATAATATTGTCCTACACATGAGTTTACTGAAGATAGTAGTAGTCAATTTTGAGTCCTGAAATGGAAAGTTCTGTATTGTCTTTTTTGTAATCCTTCTCACTGAGGAAAATAATTTTCACAATCAACTTTGTCAAAATATTTAGTTTTAAGTATGAACAGACATTTATTAGCTTTTTGGTTAATAAAAAATAAAAATATTGGGTTTAGAATAAAATGTTAATATTCTCATTTATTTAACAAATTATCTGGTATTTCTGCAAATAAATATGCATTTTCATTTTCACATACAATTTGGCCATTATTTCAGTTTCATCACAAATCATCGTAAAATCTATCCTGGAACTAAGCGGCAAAATCGTAAGCAAACACCAACACAGCTGTATGAACCTATGGTAGCTGTAATTCTGTAGTTGAGCATTTCCAAAGTGCGCACCGACACTGCAATGCGCAGTTTAGAGAGGCAAGAACCTGGGATATTCCCAGTAGTCAAGACTCGCTCTGCCTACCTCCAACTGCCTCGTCTTCATGTCGTACAGAAGCAGTTTTCCCTCGCCTTGAGGGTTCGCCGCGGAGCAGACGAACGTGTTTTCCACAGGGTTGCAACACACACACACTATCCTGCAAAAAAAAAAAATAATAATGACACACGTTACCAGCAAGAGGTTTCACTGAAATTTAAAGAGACACAATATGTTTCATCATTATAGAAAATTTATCATGTTCCATCACAAATGTTGTCATTAGGTACTTACTGTATGTTATAAAAAAAAGCCGGAGTAAATCAAGCCAATGTCCATGATTAAGTTAATATGCATGGCATTTTACCGCTCAGATGCAAAGAAATTAAAAATTGAAAAGAGCTCAAGTGATAAATTTACAGTAGACTCCCGATTATCCGGGTGCCAGTTATCCGCTTTGCAGGTTAACCATGCTCATATTTCACTTCCATAAACCAAAAACCACAAAAATAATTTTTTACTATTTATTTTTTATTTTATTTTTGCGATCTATTGATGTGACAGAGCATTTTATGCCGTGATTCAAGATGAAAAGTGCTGCCAAACATAGTGTGTACGTAGTCGGTAAGTGTTGGTGTGCATCATGAACTTCAAAACTGCTACAGCAATATAACAAACGCACCCCTGTGAGCCGTGCACGCTTGTGTTCCACGAGCCCTTGTGAACCCCAACGGCACGGCACGGCTGTTCTGTGACTCACGTGGCCTGCGTAGTTTCAAGGCAGCAGTCACAAAGCATCAGTATTTTTTTCTATTGTAATCTTTAGACAGTAATGTCTAACAACACACGCAAACAAGTGCTACTTAATATTCAACAAAAATTAAAAATTATCGACTATCTAGACGTAAAATATTACAATGTTTTAGCGATATATTCGACAATGCTCTTTAACCGTGTTTTTTTTTTATCCGTGGACCCCTTGCCTGTCATTACCTTGGATAATTGGGAGTCTACTGTATGTAAAAAAGTCCTTACGGCTATGTCTTATGTCAAGTTGGTTATTTCATTTTCCTGCCATTACTATTATACAAAGGATTTTCCTGTAAATTTAGTCCGATAGAACTCTTGCACTTTGAAGTTACCGTCAAATTGTAGATATTGTAAGCACACAATTCGCTTCGTGAACAAACTTATATTTAATTAATTTTTTTTAATGATTGATAATGCAATGTTTAGTTTTAGTTTTGTCCCAATTTTCAGGCAGCATGTTCTACAACCTAAAACATCACATTGCGAAACTTAGTCACATCTTAATCTTAAGAAAAAGTTACTGGTGACGGCATTGTAAATATACAACCAGAAACTAATTTTCAAAATGTACTTTTTGGCAGTGCCTCATGTATAGGCTGCTCTGCATGCTGGTAATATGATATGCACCGGCAGCCGAGGATAGGTGCAATTATCGCGGGGTGCAGCAGGAAGGAACTGCCTCATTGCCACTTCGCCCATCCTTCGTCATCCATCTCCCCACTGTCCCACGACGGGCTATGAAACAGTGGAGGCCCTTCTACAACAATCCCAACATGTCCTTATCCTGAAGTGAATGAATGACCTCCAATGTCGCATGGAAAACTGCCCTGTCTACAACTGCGATGTCTGATTACACTGATTTATAAAGTAGTCACCAGTTCGCAGTAAATGTATAAAACCAAAATAAGTGTGTTTTGATTGTTTTTATTTGTTTTCATGCATTGTAGATAATGGTATTCAGCTGTTCTGAATATTCATTTAAGTTGTGAATGTTGTGGGATTTCAATAATACTTAGTTATTCAGTAAAGCCAAAAAAAATGCTAATAAATGAATACTTATCACACTGCCAAATTTAATTTGTGTTTATGGCCTTTGAAAAAATATCGGTCATAAACGGACAGCACTAATCGATATTTTGTCTTGGTCTTCTCGGTTTCCATTTCCTACTACATTGTCCATTATTTTCCGTTTACCTTTTTGTAACAGGAACTGGCCCAGCAAATACCATGAATGTTCTTCAAAGCACATAGATAGGGACAAAGAGTTGATGTTTACCAATGCACTTGGACCAGGAAGATTCCGACCATCGCCCACACCACCCATGACGTCAGAGGGACATGTTAGATGATTAGTGATCAGTGTCCATTGGACAATTTAGGACATAAAACCCCTCACTGCATGTAATTTGTGTTCTTCGGAATAGTTCTCTAGTTGCTACGCTACAGCTATTGAAATAAATTGGTGTCAGTGTTTCAAGAACATTTCTCATCGTAGAAAGTCCATGAAGAAGCAAATAAAGCTTGTACTAGCATTTACAGGTCAAAATGAACAGTATTTATTTAGTATATGATCAAACAATTATTTTGAATTATTGAATCGGAACTTTTTTACAGCCAGTAAAGTAAGTCAAGGCGATGATGTAATAGCGTAACAACCGCGTAACCATTAGCGAGTGACAAAGAGTGCAACGATAGGAAGTGTGGCACTCAAAGGTGGATAGAGAAATGGGGCTGAGGAGTGGGGTGCTCAATTACATGTTTGCAACATAGCCCAATTGCTTACTTGATTACTTGCACACTTGTTCGCTTGTAATCTTGCTCACTTGCACAGATTAGACATTCCTACTCCTCTATCACGTACATATATTTTATACCTAACTTCTAATGCACATGGTGGCCAAGATGTTTTTTTTTTATGGGTTTTACGGCGATGGTATGCTTTCGTACGTAAAAACGTCAGTGCAATAAAAGTTGATGGTTGATGGTTTAATAGTTGGCATGGTTAACATGCATACAAGATTACCCACAACCACATGTTCAGGAGTCTACTTTACATATAAAATTATTTATAAAAAATCAAAGTTCTGAGTATACTTTTTTTCGATACCTCTGATACCTGTGCTGACACAATCGGTATCGGCTAAGAACCGAATTACGGCCGATATCCAATACCAGTTTCACGTATCGGAACAGCCCTACTTATATTCAGAACAATGCGGTAGACTCAGGTACAGATTTGTAAAATCATGGTTTGTGCCTGTTTAACGCCCCACGACCCCAGCTGAAGGCGCACCTGTGATCCTTGAGGGGCGAGACGGCCTCGGAGCCGATGTCCATGATGGAGGTCTTCTCGTGCGTGTCATACAGCTTCACCACGCCCGCCTTGGTCCCCGCCATCATGTAGCGGCCGCTCTTCACCCAGTCCACCGACGTGACGCTGGACTTGCACACGAACGTCGCCTGGGTCCTGGGCGGGACACGTCGCTGTCAGGGACCGACGTCTCACGGACGGTGAGGGCGTCCAGAGGCGAATGCACTCATCATCAAAGATCGATAGTGAATAACAGCGAAATTGAAGTCGATACACTTTAAAACACCGAAAAGCAAAGCAAAACACCAGATGCAGCTAAATTCACCTCATTTTGTCTACTATAATATTAAATCTTTAAGTTTAGGTTTTATTTTTAAAATTTAAAATATAATTTACAAATTTTAGTTTGTACATTATATTTTAAATTTAAGAAATTATTTTAATTTTAAAACTCTATGCAAATATTTTTTTAATGTAAATAAAAAGCAATCTACACCAGATACCTAAAGACATAGCTAAAAGCCTACAAGGAAACATCACAAGGAAATGTATAATCATTTCTGTTTCTCAACACTGCATATTGCTTATCTGATTCATATTTACAGTACTGAAATAATAAGACAATGACAAAAAGTAAAATTTAAAACTGGAATTATATTGTGTCCAGAAATACACAAACCACACAGTCAATCAAATCCTTTCTTCCCTTACTGCATAAAAAGTTATGCAGGTTAAGTAGTTCCAGTAAAACATTTTCTTGTTTTTTTTCTTCTATTTGTGTAATTTTACATATTAATAATGTATGATGTTTTAAAAATAAAAACGAAAACAATAAAACTTGTCAAAAATAAGACCACAAAAAATCCTGGCACTAGACAATACATTTAAAAAAATTGCTTAGCAGTATATTTTATTTTTATTATTATAAATATTTCTTGTTATAAGAAACATTAAAGAATAATATTAAATGATTTAATCAATCATTTTTTTGTTTAACTTACTCTTATCAATATATGTATTGTTTTATGTACACATATTTGGTCTCTTACCACAAATTGTAAATACAGTTGATCAATGCCATTGTTCTTGATATGCACTTAGTATTACATGTGTTTAATTTTTAATGATGATTAAGAGACACCCCACTGTTTTTAATGATGAAATTGTAAGCAACAATGCTGGAGTGATTTCTGTAAAACTTGGACAACAGATTCAAACTAGGATTCTCCGTAATGCAAGTCAAGTGACTTACCAAGGCACCACCTTGCTTCGTAAGTAGAGAAAAGATTTTATGGTGAAATGTGTTAAAACCAAAGTAACACTGAAAAACATGCCAATGCACCACACATAAAACTGCAATGCAAGCAAATTCATAGCACTGCACTGAAATGTGAGATAAATCATGAAATTACGCAGCTTTTAAACTAAAAGTAGTTCAAATCACATAAAAAAATCATTGCTTTTTATTTTTTCAATAGATGAATTCAATGAATTACATTAACTTGGACTCAAGTGTGTACCAATGTGTACTTATAATCCAAATTTATACAAAAGTTTTATTTTATTTTGTTTCATTTTGTATCTTTTATCAACTATTTTTAAGTAATAAAGATGTTGGTACATCTTTCAAGTACAAATATTTACTATACTTGTACTCTTCAAATACAAACCGATGTATTACATCTCATTAACAAGTGTTTTGAACATTAAAATTTGACAAAAAGAATGAAAATACATACCTGCAAAGCTTGCAACTAGTACAAAAATATATATAAAGAAAGTAAAATAGTACAAATTAGAACAAATCACTAAAATAAATAATTAAATAAATAAAATTTTAGAGTAATACAGTGTAAATAATTAAAATGTTAAGTAAGATGGTTAAGTTTATTTTAAATCATGCTGATATCATGCTAGAAAATCTTTGGAGGAGTGTCTACTAGTCATCAACACCATCATCAACTGCTTCCAGCCTGTGGTCAGGTCAGCTAGGTAAAATGGCTCCATTTTCCTCTGAACCTCCACCATTCCTCATTCTTCACTCACTAAAGTAGAAAGCAATTTTTTTTAAAAGAAAAAGTTTTATCCACAATTTGTTTTAAATAAATAAAAGAATTTAAGAAAAAAAAGTTTAATTTACCTTAATTGGGGTAATTTGGCACTATGGTTCAAACCCTACTTTGAAACATGTTAAAAAACTGGGGTGAATTGGTGCTCAAACTACAACCCAAAACTTAATATAAAACACCTTTTGTATAGAATATATTATGTAAGGAAAAATAAATTAAATTTAGATTTGGAACCTTAAAAAATAAAATACAAAGGTTTTATTTAAATAATATAGCAGATATTTAAACACACACTATTTTTTTATTTTCGCCAAATGTATGGGTAACCTATTGGTGTATTTTAGATATATCCAAGTAACATGAAAATGGACTTCCCCCCCAGTTTCAACTTATATCAACTTACCGTCAATTTACCCCATCTTACCCTATAACTATAAGTATAGACAAGATTTTATTGTTTTATTTTCAGGCCAATATAATTTTTTAAACATTAGATTTTGGTGTTATTATTTTATTTTTTATGAAATACATATGTTAAAAAATGATAGCATATTAGTGAAAAAATATGATACTTAAATGTTCCATGGAACTAATTTCTTAAAAGCAGTGTCATTTTGACTGAAAAATTATGCACTTTTTCAATTTAAGGATTTGTAATACGCATGTCGTACTTTTCAGAATAAATAAAATAAAAATATTAAGTAACTATTTTCATAGGTCTTAATGTAAAAATGAGTTACTAATAACACTTGCAAGATTAAAAAAGTAAACTTTTACCAATCTTTATGTATTAAATTGTGGTACAAAAGTCATGCTAAATAAATTACACTCACTGAATTTAATATTTAAAAGATAAAGTATTTCTCATTAGAGTTAAGCTTGGATTCAAAATCTTGATTTGTTTCATGATTTTAATTGCATTTCGGAGCTATATGGTGTATTAACTTAATGTTCAGTGTTATGTAGTGTACCGATATGCTTTTTGAAGTTATTTCAGTTTTATCGCAATCCACCATGTGATCTTGTCACTACCTATAAGTTGGCGGCTCTGCAAGGTTTTACTGCAGAAGCACCACCTTGCACGGTGAGGAAAAACGTGGACGTCACTCGACAGCACATGGCCATAGTCACTCATGGGGGGCAGAGACTTGGGCTGCAGACGTGAGAGATGCTGGGAAGATAACAGCAGTAGGTATGAAGTTCACGACGGGTATGTTGGCAGCTACGAGGCGAGACAGGATCGGGAATGAGATGGTGCGAGCAAGAGCTGGAGTGCAGGACTTGAATGAGATCATTGAAAAAAGGAAGAATGGCCATGTCTAGAGAATGGGAAAAAGCGAATCTGACTAGGGAAATGACGTAGTTGAATTATGTGGAAGAAGGCCCAAGGAGGAGGTGGGAAGCGCAGATAGTTAAAGGAGTGAAGGATGGAGAAGGACAGAACAGAGTGAAGGAGAAGGAATGGCGACGGAAAAGAGGAAGACGACCCAGCCGTAGGCTGGAAGCAGGTGATGATGATGACGACGACTCGACAGTACACAGTTATGGCTTACGGACGCAGAAGCGTAGGCCAGGAACGTACTTTGGAGTGGGAGAGATGGTCCACAGTTTGATCACCCCGTCCACGTCTGAGCTCAGCACGGTCGAACCTGATGGACTGAACTTGCACTGGCAAATGGCGGCACGATGGTCACTAAAGTCCTCCTGCACATCCGCAAAAAAAAACACATAATATTTCAAAAGCTGAAAAAAAAAAAAAAAATCATACTTATTACACCAGTTATGAGTAGGAGCATGTATTATTCACAATAAAACATATTGAGCATAGCTGTGTCTCATCACTGGTTGAGTTTCTTTCAGGTACACATCCACTTTCGCCATACGAATTGCAGCAATCCTGTGAGGAACCAAACACAACCTAAATGGCGGGGCCAATTAAGACAATGTCTTCTCTTGTACATAGTCAACAATCAAAAGAAAGAAATGTTGGGATGGGAAAACCTTAGTACAGTATAACGAGGGGGTCAGACTTTTTTGTGAAAATGACCTGCCTGCAGCTATGAGTCAAGTAAATTATTTGGTTCTACCAATTCTTTCACTACAAAGCAGAATTAAAAATGTGAATCCATCAATTACTAAGTTGCCCCCTACCCCTTCCTAATCACCCCTATAATTTTTTCACGAGTTCCCTGACTACTATTGATTTACCTACCTTTACTAAGTTTTCCAAACTTACAGAAACCATGCTTAGTTAATTAATTCACATGATAACCAATAAAGGAGTGCAAAAAACTTTTATTTAGTGAAGTCGAAGACGAAGATCTAAGACTTCACCAAAGAGTTCATAAAAAATAAAAACAGTAACACCGAAATCTCTTTCTTTAAAAACGAAATTGGCCCAAAAATAAAACCATTATATCCTAGGTCTACGTATGAGCTGTCCATCCCCTCAGCTGTCAGTTGTCACAGCTGTCACATCTGTCACACTTTAAGCCCCAGAGGGATGCCCTGACTGATGTGTCTGGCTGGCATATGGCTGGAGGAGAGGTCACCGCGGTTGGGGGCAGGGGGGGGGGGGGGGGGTGTAGACTGGCCAGAATTTGTGTGTGCACAGTCAGCGCGATTTTATCTTGAGTTAACTTTCCCTCTTCAGTAATTGTAAATGACCGAAAACTAACAATGTACGTGGAGGCAATCTTCAGGTGAAAATCACAACAGATTTTCATTTATCGTTTTCTTGTGCCATTTATTTCCCACGCTTGTAACTGAAACAGTTCATGATGAGCAATGCAGCCACATCCCTCGCAAGATGTGCATTTTATTTCTGTGACAATCTTTGATTTGTGGAAACTGTTCCTGGATTAGGTCTGTGAAAAGCACGCTTCGGATAACTGGTGTATTGAAGTGCTACTTGTATATTCCTCCAGCCTAGCACATGTTTCTCTGCGTGGTAGTTATATGAGGGACAAGGAAGGGGAAAGAATGACTTGCCGCCGAGGGGTAGAAAAAATAAATACAAGGAGAAGTAGAGTGGGTTACTGCCGCCTCTCCAGCAGACAGAAAAAGACTGCATGGCGACACATTGCCATGTTGTTTACGTTCCAATAAGCTGTGAGAAATTCAAGACTTCGCTGCCAGGAAGTAGTTTGTGATTGGCCAAGAAAGTCTATCACCTGGAAATTGTTAACGTAAACAGAGATAGAGAAAATTTGTGACCAGGCAACAAATCCACGAGAGCTAGCGTGGTAAATTAGAGGAATAACCCATAAATATGAGCAATGAAAAAAAAAAAAACTAACAATGTGAATATGATAACAAGCCTTTAGAGCAGTAAATTATTATTTTTTCCAAGAGATTATCTCGAAAGTGTCCGGACAAACTGGAACGGAACACAGAGTCCAGAACTTTATCAGGACCTTTTCATAAAATAATTTTTAACTATTTCATATAACAATAAGTAAAATTAAACATGACACAAATCTCCAATCAGAGAATATTCCAATGAGCAGGCCTATATTTATAGTCAAATCTAAAAACTTTTCTTCAGAAATAAATTCCACATGATTAAAGAGGGCAGTCTCCAAATATTTATATTTAATGTGCAACTAAAAACTGAAGGAAGACGTCAGAGAAAAAAAAATGCAAGTTAGCAAAAGGTTGTTGGGGGTGAAAGTTTCATGACTTCCCCAAGCGGCTTATTTCGTGGCTTTTTCGTGACATTTTCCTATCCAGTTCTGTAATGTTTTAGTTACTATTGTTAGTTGAAGACACACTGGGAATGTTGCACGCACCTGGCTGAGAAGCAGGAAGGCTGATGAGGAAGGCTCGCGAGGAAGCGGAGCCTGCCGGGGGCCGGCGTGCCTCTCCGCGGAGGGGTCCCGGTCGTGGTGGGGGGTATCCCCGGGGGCGGCGACGGCCGGGAGAGAGGTCGCCTGCCTGAGGCCCGGTCGCTGCTGCTGCTGCTGCGGTCGCTGAGCCACGCGCCTCTGCTGGTCCTCGGCACCGGGGGAGACGCTCACCTTCGACTTGCCTGACCCTGCACCGACACACCATCACACCGAGCTGTCAGTTTAGACTTATCCATCAGAACTCAACAGTCGGAACTGTCGTGTGTGTGTGCGAGGAGGGTGGACTGATCAGTCGGAACTGTCGTGTGTGTGCAAGGAGGGTGGACTGATCAGTCGGAACTGTCGTGTGTGTGCAAGGACGGTGGACTGATGGATCGGAACTGATGGACTGACGAACTAATGGTTTCCCATCAAACAGGACTGTGGGTTTGACAACCTCAGTCCGAACTGCTGCGTGTGAGAACAGCATCTCGCCAGTCCAAACAATCAGTCCATCAGCTGAGTGTCGTGGCAGACATCTTTGTTTATTCTTTTTCGCTGCTTTGCTATTTTTATCTCCCTTTCCAACTAAAATTGCAACTGCAATTGCCACATCCAAAGTTTCTTCCATATTCTACGATAAAACGATACATCCAACAGCAACAGCAACCAAAAGACTTACCGTGTGGTGAAGGATTCAGCTCTGTCCTAACTGTCAGTTTGGACTGAGCAGTCCGAACTGAGTACCTGGATTGATCGAGTGTGCAGAGGGCGTTTAGTGGCAGTCAGCATCTTGAACGCTTGTTCTACATGACTGACATTTATTAGTGAAAGACTGAGCAATGGTTTAACATTTTCACATCATATTTCCAAAAAATTCTAATTTTACAGGTGGTAATTATTTCTAGTAAGGATGAGACGGTTCAATCCTCAAACACTTGGATAACAATGAATTTCTAGTATTAGAAAGAATTGAATTTCTAGGGAAAAAACTGGAAAGAACACTGATGGTAAATTCTAAAATTCTACACTGCCAACTCTGAAGTTTACTATGTCCATTTCCCATTTGTTGTTTTCTCTTTTTTCCATCTTATTAATGTTTTACAAGATGTAGTACTTTATAATATAATTATGTAACTTAAATTATTCAATATCTATTGATTTTGAAAAATTAGTCTTGAAACAAACTGTTACAGAGTTGAATGTTTTAACATCTATAAAAAAAAATTTTATACTACTTGTATATTATTTTATTGTTCAACCTTGAGACTAAGATTTGAATGGCATAATATGTATTACATGAACAGTGAGTATTTATATTGCAATGTTACGTACAGCTTAGACAGCTAACAAATCTATAGAATATGAAAATATTAGAATCTAACTCACAATTCTGAAGTGAAACTTCTTTGCCGAGGGGGCTACAATTTTCGATCGTTACTAAAATCCAGATCGCATGAGGGGAATAGTTAGGTAAGTGGCGGGGGAACCGGTAGAGGAGACGGCAGGGAATAGTATAAAAGACGCACCATGCTTGCACTCTCCCATACTTGTGCAAAACCATAATTTATCTGTCACATACTTGCATGTCTTTTTTTTTTTATATGCGACCTCAGCCAAAGAGGATTTTAATTTTCTAGACCCAATAATGTAATAAGCAAGAAGCTACACTCCGAGCGCGCAGACGTACGTGCGTCCTGGGCGGCGGGCGGCTGCGACGCCTTGCGGGCCAGGATGGGGCTGCCGGGCAGACCACTGCCGATGTTGCGGATCAGCTTCTTCAGGGTCCTGGGCTGGCTCTCCGCCCCGGAGCTGCCCTTCTCCCTGCCGGCGAGCCACACCCCTCACCCACTGCACTGCGCGCCGTCAGGTCAAGGCAGGGTCATCCCGCCCGGGGATTGTAGGAGGTGAAGTGGGTGATTGTTCCTCGTTGCATACCAAGTTGTATTCTTAAATTAAACACTAGAATAAAGAAACTAATTGGATGCGTTTGTCATTAAAAGCTGTATAATTACAAAAAAAACATTTGAGGGCATATCAATAAGCAATGCACGTAATGTAAAAAAAAAAAGAATGAAGCAATTAATGACAATATGAAACAGAAATGAAAGTATTATCCATTTATTACTTTTCCACAAAACTTCCATGTACACCGCGATATTTGTCCCAAAAACGATGGATCAGTTTGAAAAGCCCAGTCTCAAGGACCTCGCCAACTTTCTTTCCTTTTGCAAAAAGAAATCTTATCACAGCTTGTTACTCTTTCACAGTTGACTATGTAAACAATAACTCCATTTTACCGGTGTCTGACGAGCGCTATGATTAAGTGGAATCACAAGATCTTGCATTATGCCCTCTAATTTGCTTTTTAGTAAATAATTTAATTTGTACTAATTATTTTCCTACTTAAAAATTGACATGTACATTACTTATTGATACACCCTCAAGAAAAAAATTTTTGTGCAACATATCCATTTGTATTTTAACATAAAATTTTTTAATAAAGTAAGCAGTTGTATGTGATTTGAAACTGTAGAAATTACCAAAATACTTTTGATTTTTATGATACCCATTACAAAGCTTTGATATAAACTCTACACACAATAAGGAACCTTATCCCTGGAGAGAAATTGTTCTGTATACCGTATACAATAGTATTTTAATGTAAAATATTAAAATAGAGTAAGTAATATAATGTGATTTTGAAAATATGAATGTTAAATCTTTGATGTGCAATGAAGAACAATTACCGTAAAGTTTAAATGATGTAAATTTTAAGCTGAGGATGGCCACTATGTGTATGTAATGAGGAATGGTGGTGGAAAAGGTTTTTTTTTTAAAAAAAAACCTTCTGCGCTGCTTCCTTGCCCCTTCCCAGGCGGCATTACGATCAGATGTCTGCACACCGAAATAATAATCAACTCGGAATTCTACAAGGCTTTCAGGCTCCAGCAACATTAGCACCAGCAGTCAGAGGCGGCTGGGTGTTAGAAGGGCGAGCTGGTGTCTATTATAGCGCTTTTGTGTTTCCGTCTAAATAAAAATATGACATTGAAATTTGATTATGAGTGTGAGATATGTCATGGAATATAGGTGGAGAAGTGAGAAAATATTAGGATTATCAGTGTGGCATGACTGGCTGAGAGACAGTTGTGTTGTGCAAGCGTTGCCAAGGCGCCGATCTGCAAGTACTGTGAAAAGTAACAAACAGGTGTACAAGGAACACAACATTGGCGGCGAGGAGGAAAGTGTAAATGTAATTCAGTAAATAACGGAGACGGGACTGTCCAGTGTTGCAGGAGTAATGACATTGATGGCAGCATTCTGTTAGTTTGTAGAGGGTACAGACAACTGGAAGACATACTCCGAGCATTTGCAATTATACTTTCTAGCAAACAGAATCACCATGGAGGATGAACAAAGGGCGATATTTTATACTCTGCCAGGATCCAACTTTTTGTGGATTGGTAACTTTGATCGCGCCCAAATATACATCAGAAGTGGTGTTAGCTGACGTCCTAACATTGCTAAATAATCACTTTGAGCCAAAACCGAGCAAAATGGTAGAAACTAGAAACTTTTAAATTTCATAAAAGAGATCAGAGCGAAGGAGAGACAGTATCACAGTATGTGCCTAAAAAGGACACAATGGAGGTTCGCAATTCTTGTATCAAACACTGCAAAAAATAACCTGCTGAGAATCTTACAGTTGTCTGACCCTCTACTTTATTTGTAACTAGCTGAATTGCCCAGCATTGCCCGGGCTTTACATTGAGTGAATAAATTAAACTACCAGTGGCCACAGGGCAGAAACATGTAATGGGCCCTGGCGCTTAAAGGATCAATGTTAGGAAATGCAAAGAGGAGGAGGAGGGGGAGTAGTTTTTATTTTTGAAGTGAAACTTCTTTAATGAGGGAGCAACAATTTCCGAGCGTTACGAAATTTCCGAACACAAGAGGGGAATTGTTAGGCACGTGGTGGGGGAACCGGTAGAGCAGGAGAGTGCATCAGCGGCGACGCCACTCCAACGCAGGAGCTTGCAGTCGAATGGGAAATGGCAAAAAAAAGAAGGGGGGGAATACATACGTAGCAGAGCATGCTATATGCTAGTTGTAACAACTAGCAGGGGAGAGGTAGAAATGACGGAATTCTCGTAACACTGGTTGTGTTTGTCTACTCTTCAGTTTTCGTAATGGCTGATGATTGACGCTGCCATATTTATTTTATTTTATTTATTCCTGTGAAAAAGAGTTATTGTATTGTGCAATTGAGTTTATAATTATTATTTGTCTTAACGTGGATAGTTGGATCGAAAATGAAATTAATTTATCTATATCTATTCATAAAAAGCAAGAAGTTTCACTTGTCACATGTTTGACTCCACACGCACATTTTTTTTTTTTCAATGACAGAGGTAAGCATTGAATTATTCCCACTTATTTTGAACGTCAAGTGACAAAATTTCATCAAGTCGGAGTGGTGGGGTCTCCTTGAACTTAGTACCTACCTGGGACGGGCACTTGTTTGCCTGTAGAGACTTCACTGTCCTGTGAACTGTTTTCATGTCGTGCCCACCTACAAAATGTTTCTAAACTGTTGGTAAATATTACAAATTTTTAAAAAAAACAAATAACATAAAAACCCACAGACACTCCTCTTTTTATATATAAACATACCCCTCCCCTCTCTCAATCACAGAGCGCCCCACTCTTCATTGCTACCAGTTGCAAAGGGTTGTCTCCACTCACCACCTACGGCTAGCTCAAAATCAGGTGATGAGTGGAACATACAGGTTATGTAGCAGGTCACGAAGAAATTATTATACTCAATGTTCGATGTATTATCTGGTTTTTTTATCATATAAAAATCACACTACATTCCGAACAGAATAAATAAAAATATAATATACCAAAAAAAATACATAAAACACTGAGCCATCGCCCGACCACGGCCTGCTCGGCCCGGTGTCCGAACAACGACCGTCCGGTCCGGTGCTCGGACAATGACTGAATTATACAGCCTTCCTTCCCTTTGTGCAGGCAGTGTCCTGGGCTCGCTGACGTAATTCTCAGCCAATCACGGCGCATGGCAACAGAGGCTTCCTTGAATGCTTACTTCTGTTCCCATGACGCAGCGATTTTGTCTCTTTCTCACACTCCCGTGACCGTGACTCACGCGCCTAGCGTGTGAAACAAAGCCTCGGTCGTGGAATAACGAAGGAGAATTACGCCAGCACACCTTCCCACACAACGAAGACTGCAAAAAAAATAAATACTTCAAAAAACTTAACTTATATTTTAAAAATAAAAACAATAAACCTGGAGAATTACGTTCACAATAACTTCGAAAGGAAACAACATCATCGTTGAGGATTGTGTCGCGACTGGAAATACAGAGGCTGATTCTGTTTTTTTTTTTAAATTTTAGTTTATACTGTGCGGGCCTAATTTGTCTGTAGCAGTCCGTTCTGAGAGAAGTAATTAATGACAGTCTTGTAAGAGTGTGTTGCAAGTTGTGTTGTTTTGTATGACGTGAAATAGAAAATGTAGCTACTCAAAATTAAATCTTACAAATAATAATAATAATAATAATAATAATAATAATAATAATAATAATAATAATTGAACTAAAAAAAAATTGAACAAAAATTGGGCAAAATCATCTAACCTGAAGTTTGACAAATCGTTGTTACTGGACTGCATGAGGAAGGTTGTGACTCACAGGGCGATGACGTAGAAGTCGTCCATGAGCTCCGTGGCGGGGGGGACGTCCAGGCCGGGCCCCTCGGGCAAGGGCCCGGCGCGCGCGCTCTCGGCCAGCGCGGCGAAGCGCTGCCGCAGGGCGTCGTTCTCCTCCTGCAGCTTCTTCATGCGCGCCGCGTCCTCCTCGTAGCTCGCCAGCGTCGGCAGGGGCATGCACTGTCCACAGCCGGGGTCCACCCTCAGCGTTTACTTATTCACCTCCAGGGATGGTTGCTACGAAATCTAGCATCTATCAAGCGTTCGAAATGGTATTCCATCTTGAACACACTCGACACGTATTCAATCACTTTTTGTTGTTATTGAGGATTAAGGACAGTAAAAATCACAATATCACAATAGTTCATGGAATAGAAGTTGATGTGCAGCAGTGCCATCTAATGGCAGTTACATCAAAATTGACAGAATAAAAAAAAACCTTCTCCAAGAAAATACACTCTTGGTGCCAACTTTCATGGTGATCAGTCAAACGGTGTTGGAGTTAATCAACATCATATATACCAACATCCATTATATTTATTTATTTTATATATATTTTTTTTTCCAGGAAAGTTTTCCTTTTTCCCACTACCAGTGCTACTAAGTACTACGGTTATTCAGTAATTAATATCTCTTAGTTGTACTGTGCCACTTTTAGGTAATTTATGGCACGTAAAAATTTTTAGTTGTTTTTTTGTTAATTTGAGTTATTACTTTAGAATTATTAAAGGAAATTTTTATTTTAAGATATTTATATAGTTTTCCTTACCCTTTCAGCTCGGCATCTACAGCATTCTGTCGCCAAGCGGCAGTGTTCTTGTTTTATTTAGTGTTGTTCACAGCATTTCCTGTTTCCCGTGCGCAAGCACATCACGCCACTCTACCTCCCTCTACCCCCGCCCAACCTTCTTTCCAACAGTGCCAGAATCACGCAAAAGTCTTTCCCCATGCCCCACGCCTGAATCCTGTTCGCAACTCGGCAGCATCCTGGCCTGCCCACTTTTAGCCTTCCATGAACTACTTCTTGTGAAGTTGTTTTTCTAACCCCTCTGGCCCTAACTCCCATGTTTGAACTGCCCAACCTTTAGGTCCAACTTTTGCCACCCTGCACACTGATACACTGTGTAGCCTGCGTCCCTCTGCTCTCGCAGCAGTGCCACGAGTGAGTCCTTTGCGTCAGACGCAACCACCGTGCTCGTCTTGAGTTATTTTGCTGTGCAAGTGTTAGTGCTGGATTTGTTTCATTTTTTAATGTGCTAGCCGAGGTCGACTAGTGACCAAAAGCATTGAACGTCCCTACTTTCAACCAGTTCAGGAGTTGGGCTGGTAAAATAGAAATATTTTTTCATTAAAAAAGACAATTAATGTTTTCAGATTTTTACTTGGCTCTCTATTTGTTTTTAGCTTTTAAAGTAAGATTTTGCTTTAATGTGTTTTCAACCCACAAGGCAATACAGTAATTTTTTTGAATTTAATGATATTTGAGATTCAAATAGTTTGTTGACACCTGTTACGGGGAGGTATTTCATATGTTTATTGGTGGGAAGGTTGGGAGAAGTGGTTGGAAGTGATCACCCCCATGCTTTTTCTTTACCACATAGTCAACTCATACAATGGAATACTTACTAGTTAATTTTTCAGCCTGCCATTTTTTCAAGTTTGAATTATGTCCTTGTTTGCTCTGAAGTACTGTATCTATGGTTTTTTTTAGTGTTTTGTATTTTTATATTATTGGTGTTGTTTTGAAACTGAGTTATTGCATAAGTATGGAAATATATAATATTCATAACATTTTTAAAGTAAATATTCACAGAGAATTTTAAGATTGAGGTTTTTTTACATTTTGTTGGGAAAGTAGTTCACATTTTGATTGGTTGGGAAGGTCGGATATGTTATTGGAAGTGCGCACCAATGCCTTATCTGTAAAGACAAGATTTTATGGTTTTATTTTATAGTCCAATTTCATTTTTAAAACAGATGATTTCAGTTTTATTGTTTTTATATTTATAAAAGTTGTTTTGTAATACTTTCTCCACCAAAACAAGGGTAAAATTTATATGCTGCATTTTTATGGTAAAATAGTTTTTAATAAATTAGTTTACAACACATACATTCAGAATAATAAAAATTAATTAGCAAGCATTTATTGTATAAAATTTATCTTATAAGAGATGCACAATATAACAAATTAAATTAATATTTCTGATCCATGCACTTTGGTACAATTTTTTGTTCAGCCATTCCTTGAATTTCAAACAATAAAATATTCCTTTTTATATGTTTTGAATTAAGTTTTGGTTAAATGCTACCATGTTATATCATGGTATAATTTTAATTTTGGTGCTTTATGCTGTAGGTATTAACTTTCATTTTGGTTTCATGCGATGATTTGACATGCTTTTCGGTGTTATTTCGGTTTTATCGCAATTGACCACATAATCTTGACCCTACATATCTGCAATCCAATTGAATTATAATGTGAAATACTAGTTATATTAATTTTTTTCATACTGCCATTAATATTTTTAACTTTGATAAATTTTTATTACTCTGAATTAATTACATATTGTAAATGGTTTGTTTTGAAGACACTTTAATTTTTGAAGCAGATATAGTATGAATGTACATGTGTATAATTATGTAACAGAATTTTTTTTTGATGAACATAATAATTTTTTAGCATATTGACATGGCCGCGGCCTAACCGTCCTTATGCTAAGCGGGGGTTCGCGTCAATACATGTACTGAGATTAGTTTGTGGGCGCCACCGTGCAAGGGGCACGGACCCGGGAGAGACTCTTTTTCAGGGTCGCGACGTCGCCCATGTGAGGCGTGATTTTAACCCCCCTAAAGCCAATCCTAGTACTCGCCACTGGTCCGCTCTCAGCGTCGGGTACGCTCTTCACCTACACAGTGGGCTCTTACGGCGTCCCACACGCCGTCCCACACGCTGTCACACTCAGGATGTTGAAATAAATACAAATAAAATCGTATGCCCTGGTTTATTAGTTGCTACTTCGCCTACACCTTTGATTATGTCACACCACGCCTGCGGCACGAATCGGTTCACGTGGTGCGACCTGACCACATGGTCACACTCTACAATTAGGTAATTAGCATAAAAATTATGGTCACTCACACAATCATTTAAACAGTCCCCCCGACCGAGAGAAGCCCCGAGGAATTACGAACGAAAAATTTAAGATGATTAAGATTTAACAGAACTACTTAGCAGTGCAGGCAAGTGGTGAGGTCCCCGGGGTGCTGATGCGTCTGCTAAGGACTAGGCTGAGCTCAGGGCTCTCCTAGCTTAACATGGCGTCTCCACGCCGAACCAATTACTGTTATACCTATTTACGATTACGTGCCACAGGAAGCTACAGGTAAAACATGAAACACTCTTAATAATTAGATTACACCTAATGCACGATAAAAACTATTAACTAAAATTACAACTTATTATTCATGATAACCCTAGTCCGGCTTCGGTGGACTTCGGTTCGCCTCGTGCATGTTCGGTACGTATTTTCGTTGTTTATGCCTTAACTAAATATTAATTACTTAAAGTACATAAAACACTCCCGGCCGATCTGCCGTCACATGCCACTTGGGGGAAAATAAGCAAAAAAGAATTACAATGTTTATCTCTAGTTAAAGGGGTGTGGTGCACTGCTGCTACAGCTACGGGAAGTGGGCGAGGCTGACCAGGCTTCTGGGGAGCAGGCCTGGTTGATGTCAATATGTTGGAGAAAAGACTTGTTTACATGTTAAGGGAAGATGGTTTTTATGTATTTTGTTTACAATGATAATGAAACATGATAGATGGTAAATATTTTTTCGTTGAAAACGGAAACGTAATGACATTTAAGGAAAAATTTTATGTTTGATTAATATATTTAACCTCAATTTGTCACAAAACCAACCAAATTTCATATTGTTGTTACTGTATGTTCAATTTTTTTCTGGTATAAACTTCATCACTAAGACATTAGTGTGTGATACAATGAATATCATGAAAGTTCTATGAATTTTTACAGTTATCAAGAGTAGGACCAACAACCTACATTTGTTATATCCACATACGTCCCTTCCAAAAAAAAAAAAAAATGGTGGTAGCTTAATGGTCACATGACTCACCTGGAAAATAGTGGAGAGGAAGTTGTGCAATGATACCAACACTGTGTCCTGCCACTGGCGGGTGAAGTGAGCGGCAAAGCAAGGCACCTCTTCCGGGTTCTTCACGAACGGCAGCACTGAAACGAGTTTCGTACCGTACTTTAAACAGAGCATACAAATTGCTGCAAGTCCAAAAATTGGGGGTGGCCAACACACTCACCACTGTAAAAATTTGGCTATAATTTTCTGAGCCAGTAATATTATTGATGTGTAAAATCTTTGTTCTCAGTGTACAGCATTTTCTAGTAGTCATTCCACGAATGTAAAGGAAGTCGCTCAAACCAGAAATGTGTAACAACGGTGCTGCCATCTGTGGCGGATGATACGAACCAAAGTTCACACAAACAAAGGGAAACTTTATAGCAATAACTGTTCAGTGAATTTTAACAAGATGGGCAGTATTTTTTATAAAAAAATTCTTTGAAAATCTGGTGCAAAGCCAGTGTTTAGTATTTTTTCATTTTTTTTTTATTGGAGCAGTTTCATTATATGGTTTAAAATTTCTACAAATAATGATTCAATAGTTGATATAACTGCTTTGGCAGCAAATTCTAGCGGCGGGTGCAGCTGATACCAATACTAAAACATTTCATTGGTAAATTGTTACTTTATGTTTTGAAGCTAATATCAAGAATGCAATAATTTCTCAAACCTACCACCTTCCCACCGGCTTTCTCAAAGTAAATGACAGCAAGAAAATATAGTAACGAGAATTAAATATGTGTTGACCTCATGTTACGACACGCCTCTACAAAATCTCTGAACATTTAGGAGCTACGCAAAAATCTAGGAACCACCAATAAAAAATATGTATGTATGCTTTTGTGAGTAGTTAACTCTTAGAATTTATTAATTTATTTTAACATTAAAATATTAAATGGTATATAACATCAGTAATTAGAGTAAACTTATTATAATCAAAATACAATCCTGGTTTCTTGGACCCTGTCAATTTTGTACAAGATTTTGTACCAAAAAAATTGACTCATGTTTTCAAAATCACAGTATAGTTTATATTGTATATTTAGGTATCTTGGCAGAAGTTAGTTGCTAGCAAGGAAAAGTTAGGTGTTGTGGTAACCTGGCACTTAGGAATTGTATAGCCCTGTGTTACGACATTTCAAAACAAAAACATGTGAACGCGTCTTTCAGTACTCCCCAGAGATGTGTTAACATCTAAACTCGTTAACGAGCAAACTCATGTGTTATGTTGCGAATACACTTATAATACGAAACTCGAACACAAAATTAAATGCGGAATTATTTAAAATAGTGTCAAACATGTTAAATATACATGCAAACAATGTTTCCGACAATTTCTTGACACGAATCACAAGTAGTTTCATCACTGGCCGCTAGAAGCTACATCAACTACTACTGAATCATTTGATTAGCAGACCAAATTTTTAAACTATGTAATGAAACTGCTACGACAAAAGCGAAAAAGGCTTTGAAAAATACTAAACCCCAGCTTTGGACCTGACTTTCAACAAGGAATTTTATTAAAATACTGCCCATATTGTTAAAATTCATTTATCAGTTAAAACTAAAAGTTTCCCTTTGGCTATGTGAACTTTGGTTCGTGCCGTCCTCCGCAGATGGCAGCACCAAGGCTACACATTTCCATTCCATTCACGAAACTACTACTACCAAATGCCGTTGAGCGAGAGCTAAGATGTTACACATCAAAAATAATTGATTCCAATAAATGTAGTTCTGTTGCGTTGACTTACTGAACCAGTCTTTCCACTCTGCTTGTCCTTGCAGTTCAACGCTGTACTTGTTGAAAAACTCCGTCACTTTGTCTGGCTTGTTGTTCACCACTGCATTCACCAGGTACAGCTTCAGCACCGCACTCTCCAGTTTGCGAACCGCTGGAAAAAAGGAACAGTAACACATATTAAAAATAAAATCCACTCTTTGCTATTATTTATTTATTATTTATTATTTATTTATTTATTAAAATTTGTGACATGCACACCAACAGCCGAAGCTTTAGAGGTGTGCACAGAACAAGTAATACAAACACGACACATACAAGCGAATAAATACAACATAAACAGGATAATAATAGACGACACATACAAGCGAATAAATACAACCTACACAGGAAAATAAAGGACGACACAATAACAAACAAAACAAAACAAAACAGCAACTGAGATAATTTTAACTAATTGATCTAAAATTGGAAGAATAAACAGGATTATAAAATTACTCAGAATATTAGGGTAATCATAAAAATTAAAATTTGAAGTTTTTAATAAAATTTTCATATTTATTGAAATTTGAGATAAGTCTGTAAATTAAATCATTATTATTGTGTAAGGAACATAATAGGGATCGAAGGCGGCTTTTGAACTGCGGGACTCGAATACCAGAGTTATCAAGTAAGTATAAGCAATTAATTTTTGAACTATAGCACTTAAACACAAACAGGGCATCCAGATGGATGCGACGATTTGAAAGAGATTCTAATTTGGGTAATTGATGGTGTCTAGAACTAATTATTTTGAAAAATTTATTTTGTATGGATTCAATTTTGTCACTGTCGGTGGTGTTAATACTGTTCCAGATAACTCGGTGGTTAAGTTTGGTCAAGTATGACATCCCAGGGGTTCGAGCGGTTTTCTTACGGCAGGAGTCGGTTTTTTGGCATGGGTGCCGCAGTGTGGATGGGCACACAGACCCGCGTTTAAGGACCATGATGTAACCCGTGCGTGGGCAAGACTCGAAGTTACGCCTCTTCGTTCAACCACAGAAGCTGGCTTGCTCTGTGTGTCGGGCACCACACTATGACTTCACTGGTAGATGGTCGCTAGTGAGGCTCTTACGGCGTCCCATACGCCACTGTTCCTTCGCATGAATACTCAAGACTGTCTGGTGGTCAGGATTTTATTGACACATACTGTAAATTCATTACTCCACATACTAAACTAATTAAAATAGTTGTAAAACCAAAGGCCTGTGATCAATTTAGATGTGGACCAGAACACTATGTGACCTGGTCTAGAAAGTTAAGTCGGCGTTACATTTTAAATGTCCATCACTGAGATGAAATTATTTAGGCTAAACATAATAGGCCTCAAAAATAAAGTTTCAGATTAGTTAAAAAATGGTGGACACCAACAAATCTGATTCTCACGAAATGGAGTCAAGAGGGCGCGATCGCGGCAGTGGTCAGGGTGTCATGGCGGCATGGATCGTCTTCCAACGATCGTTTGCAGGTCTTGTTTGATGTTGTGTTGTTGGTAAAACAATGTTAACTCTTTAAAAACATTGCTTACTAATTTACAATTATCTGGAGCTAATAATAAATAATACATACATATTAAATTTAAAAACTAAACCTCTCAAGTGAGGATGCATTCCAAAATGTTTGCGCAAAGCGCTGCTCTATCCTTATTATACCACACCTGAAAAAATGGACACGGTTTGGGCACTGAAGCCACTCTTGCCTCTTCCGGGGCAGGATTGTGATGTCACAAGTGCACATGCCCGTCGCTGGCAGGGAGTTCAAACAATGAGCGATGAAATGTGGAAGCTGACAGGCCCCTGGCTGATGTCAAGTTTATTGCATTCATTACATATTTTATGTGTGTACATGTCTGCACAAAGATACCGAGGTTAATTACCAAGCAGCGGGCATGAGAAAAATATAAGAAAAAAGAAAATATTTAAAAATGCCATCTCTGGACAGGTCACATTAATAATTTTAAAAAATCAATTTAAAAAGTTATATATATGCATAAAAAATATTTTTTCCTAATAGTAATGGTTTCATATAAAACCATAACTGATGTTGTTGTAGATCTGCATGTAAAAAAAAGATGATACAAAAATAGTAAGCACAAGTTGCAAGTTTGTATTACATATTGATTACTAGCGACCCCACCCAGCTAATGCAAGAATGTAATCTAATAATGCAGTGTCATTTAGATTTATTAAGTAAGTACTTATTAGTAACAATTTCTCGTAAGAGGCCGATGTTAACAAAAATTTGTAACCATACCAGCACGTACTACCTTTACGCTATAACTAAAGAATTTCTTCGTAAACAACGTTGACAGCTTTTCTTTCCCCATGAGACACCACATATACTGTTAAGAAGTCACACATGAGAGGGCTACATATAGCTGTTCATGTGAAAAGCACTCAATGCTCAAATCTATTCCTGCAACTGTGGGTCATCCTTAGAATATAAACATACGCTATTGTGGACTTTCCTGTAAAATTTTTTAATACCTATAGTTCTGTAGTACATTAATTTAATGTCTCAGTCATGTACAAGTCAGATTAGATGTCACAGGGCCTTGAACGTAGATAGTTGCCACCGTATGATTATTGGGCACACGGATCCAGCGGAGACTCCTTAGCAGTGTCCTGACGCCGCCCATGTGTGGATGAGACTCGAACTGCCCCACTTAAACCTCCTCAACCCTTCCGGACCTGATTGATCTGGGCGTCGGACACGCTTACTCGAACAGCACCTGATACCAGAAGTCGATCCAAGAGAAAGAATAGAACACATCTCAATGTTGGCACACTTTATTACTTAGCACGATTACGTACACTTCTCTCATTATAACGGTAAAAACGCCTCGCAGCACAAATCTGCACAGTTGTGGTCGGTCACCCTTGTGGCCAACAAGCTCTTCACGCAGTAATTTCAAAAATTCTAAAAAGAGTTAAAATTAATTAACTAAACAGCCTGTCTCCTGACGTAGGCCCCGACGATAATACTGAAACGATTAAAAATATTTAAGTGTGTAAACACAAGTAATGGGTCAGTGAAAGCAAGCGACAAAGTCCCCGGGGTGCAGACTCTTCCTACCTCGGGCGGTGATGGTCTGAGACTGGGGCCGGATGTCAGGAAATGGCCAACGACCAAGTCTCTTCCCGCCTCGCCGATGACAGTTATTATTTACCAGATGCGTGCCGGTTATGTTACAAAACTTATAGATAAAATCACTTCGCATAATTAAATCAAATTTTGTTATGCTAAAAAACCCTTTACAATAACTTTATTCTAACATATAAAGTTTTCAAATAATATTGCTGCTCAGGGGTGAGTTGCGGAGTGTCCGAGTCCGCCTGAGTACAACAGAATTAATGTTATTTGATAAAAGGTTGTGCGTTGTAGCTGAAAAGAATCAGAGCCCTTGGGAAATGAAGAAAACAAATTACAAAATTGTATTGAAATGTATTTATGGGAACATCACACTGCTCCTAGTGGTAACCACTCACACCCTTCTCCGGGCCGTTAGAACGCTATTTGAATGCCGGCACACGTCACAATTAAGATCTCTCTGCTATCTTTCAATTTCACATGACTGTATTATACACAGAAACCTATCGGAAGAAATTCTATAAATGCTGGTGAAAACCACATCAAAATCCATGGTGTAGTTTAAAAGCAGTTAGCGAACAGACAGGCAGACCCAGATAGTGACTTTGCTTTAAACATTTGGAGAGATAACTCAAATATTCAGAGACAGAATTGAAAATGTGTCCAATTATGATTTTTTTTTTTCCTTCCTTTTTTGTTCTTTTAAAAGCTATACATTCAAGGAAGCACACTCTTGTAAATGTTGAGGCAGCTTGTTGAATTGCTTGCTTCCTGGGTTCGGTCAATTCTGTTCCAAGGCTAGGTTGACAAGAAGTGTATGTAGAAAGTTTTTAATTCTTATACTGCGATCATATAAAAGATTAAACTTCTTAAAGAATGTAGGGATTGTAGACAAAACAATATGTAGTAAAGAATGTGATGAGTTAAAACTCGAAATAATTATGTGCTAATTTTGACATAAAATTTGAAGACTTACCTCAATGACTGAATTGACCAACTAAAAAAAAACATGTGGCACCTTCTGCTATTTCATCATAGGAACTAAGGGTCAATGTGGAGCAAATCAGTTTTCTTCAAGGAAATAAAGCTAATAATAACGGAAGTGGGTAGTTTGCTAGTAGGATCAGATTAATAATACTAAAATCTTTGTTGAACTATTTTTATTCTCACAAAAAAAATTATTCTCCATTAACAACATTCACTTCAATTATCATTCGCCTTATTTTTCAGAAGCTGCTACCTACTCTAAAAAATTACATGGCTCAATTTTTTAGGCCAGCCAAGAATGTATCACCCAGGTCGGACGGAAAATATGTATTCACTCTATAGTGCATCTCATCCTTAGATTGCAGTGTGAATTTAAATGGGCATTTACTTTCTTTTTCCAGTGCACGATTTCTGCCATTAGCTCTGTGTTTGTTTCTGTGTGCTCAGTTGCCAGATGTAAGTCACAGAGCGCAAAAGTTCCAGACACCACTTTGCAATGTAATGAGAATCTGTTCAATGTACTGGAGCAATTTTATTTTCTACTGTAAAATTTGGAATGAGAATTGTGGAAATACATTATCCTGGTGTGTTTCATAAAGAGTATCATCTGATAATTTCAATATTTTTATTTTTTATTTCTAAGGTGATATAATTGAAATTTTAAGAAGTTCGGCTCTTTTCAGCATTGCACATACATTCATGGAATGCCTTGTTATTAATAGTGAATTAAGTGTTACAAATAGAAATAATAATTGATGTTTGGCATTTTATTATATTCTTCTGTTGGCATGACTACAACTGCAATAAGAATGTCAGTAGACACTATTTTATGGTCTTAAAAAAAATCAAGAAATTATTAATTTAAAAATTATATTTAAACTCATTATGATTAATGATGTTATACAAAATAATATTTTTAATTCTAACAATCTGGGTGGTATAAATCTGGCAACAGTGTTGGCAATTTCCTCTGTACTGCAATCTAAGCATGAAACAGACTATAAGAGCTGTCCAACCAACCTGGACTCGTACAACAGATGAAACGATGGAAGATTCCAGGCACCACGTACCAGCTGTGAAGTGATGCTCCAACCTGCTGAACATTTTCTGGTCCATGTGACTCCACAGCTCTCGCAGCGACACCAGATCATACACTGCGACATACTGCATCAGCTGGTCAACTATCTTGTCCACCTGATGAGGGCAAAATGAAAATTGTAGCTTTGTTATTTCAAACCCGACTCCACAAGTAAACAAACAATTAAACACAAGACGATCAACTACCAACATTTTATCTCACATTATCGAAAGGACATGTGACCTACAGAAAATAACTCATTTTATAACAGTAATTGTACATGTCGACACATTGCACTTGGTAGTCATATTCATGTTGCGATAAAATGTAAAAATTATAATAAAATTTCTGAAATTTTTTTTTTACTTGCATGTTTCTCAATCATTATCTATGCGGGCACTGTGATACTTCAAGTAGTTTACCATGATTAATTCATTTTAAAAAGAGATAATGTTAGGTAAGTTGCATTAAAAATATTGTAACATCATGACAATGGTTGGTTGAGTCAGATTGCTTACATTAAAAGTAAATTATAATTGTGTGGGAGTTCAAATAATTTAAAATTTGTGAACTTTTATTAGGTTCAAGGTTAATCACATTAGGTAAAATATGTGAATAGTTGAGTTATCTTTATAAAAAATACTATCAAATAGTATAAATGGTTGGTTAAGGCCCCCGCCTAGCCGGCACACACACGGTCCGCAGAGCTTCAGGAAAAACAACGCAATTTGATAGCCACTCAAGATATCCCAGTGGGGTCTGCTTACGAAAAGAATTTAAGAGTTCTCTGAGGGCCAAAAAGTACTTTTGATTTCTGATGAAGTTTTTAAACGGTATTTTTAGAAGAGTTAAAATAGCTAAAACGCGTGTTTTCAGAGTAATTTTTAGGCATAAAACAACCGGTACAGATTCTTGAAAGTACTTAAGGGACTTGCATTACACCTTTATCTTCATTCCTCAGGCCATATAATGTTACGGTCACCGCTCAATGCACGACGAGAAGACTGCGCGCCAGTCCAGAGGAGACACCGCGCTAGAAGCACCAGCCAGCGTCGCGCTTATCATCCCGCCTCAATAACGCACATACACCCCTGACGAGGCGGGCCACTTAAGTGAAGTAAGCTACATTTTATATTGGTAATTCGTAACCAATCGTTTAAATTATTCTATGTATTGGGTCTTTTCTAGATAGCGATACCAGGAAATGCAAAAGCTTTTTACATGTTGAAAAAAAAAGTATAGGAAATAATGATGTCATAGGAGTAGGTGAATAAGGTTGGAATCAAGTCTTGGTAACAATGGAGTTGACAATGTTGACGTATGGTTGTTTCATTGTTTGGGAAGTAGTAAGCTTCATATTATAAGTATATTTGGAACATGAGGCCACATTAATTTGCTCGTTACCAAAGTTAGATATTAAACATCACTGGTGAGTACTGAAAGTATTGCTAAAAAAAATTAATTTTTTGCATGTTCGCCATCATTGGGGGAATTTATACTGCTTCTTTGCTTTGTGAGTTAAGGGCAGTAATTGAAGTTACAGTCCGTGTGTGATGTGTCATGTTCGTAATAAAGAAAGTTACAAAGATCAAGAAATGTCAGCATCAAGTACACAAATTGTTACTAAACTATGTTGGGATTGACTGAAGAGAAAAACGTAGAGGCGAAATTAAATTCCAAAAAGAGTTAAGTCTGATATGTACAATAATAGTGTGAATGGAAGAATTAAGCGTGATGGTTAAATGAAGGTGTAGATGTAAGCATAAGGTCAAATGTGAAATTTAAAACGTAAGGTTAGCACTCGTTTCGGTAACGTTACATGTTAATTCTACGTTAGGTAAGCTACATTATAAATACTTCACTATAGTCTGGATGGAAGAGAGTAATGTGAGATAGAGGTTGGTTATCGCTTAATGAATAAGCAAAGGGAAACATGAGTTTTAGCCAGAGTACTGAAGATGCAGTATTTTTCACTTAATTTATGTAAATTAATGGTTTTGGGTATCATAATGAAGACTAAAATTCTACCCAGTCTAGTTTGGTTTTTGATACCTATATTTAATTTTTTTTAAATTGAGCATTTTCATGATCTAATTTTCATGGTATCATGAAGTAGACTACAGTCCCACCCTGTCAGGTCTATTTTGCAATACTGGTACTTAATTGGTTGAAGTTGAAACATTTTGAGGTAATTTTTCTCTGTATCGTGAACTAGAACACAGTCTCATCTAGTTAATTCTATTTTGCTATAACAGTATTTCATTCCTCATAGTTTAACACTTGAGTAGGCCTATTAATTTTCTAGATACCGCTGTTAAGTTGTAATGTCTACTGACATATTTCAATGATATTTAAAAACTGTAAAATAGAATAGAGAAAGGGGGATTATATTTTATGATATAGGAAAAATATAATATTAAAAAATTTAATGTGTTTGTAGTTCCCAGCCCAAAACCCCCATATTCCCGCGCTTGTCCCATAATAAAGTAGGGATGGTAATGCTGTAAGCAAGCCATCATGGTGACGTTATCAGTATTATGGTATCGCAATCTAGAAAAGTCCCACAGTATTTTTACTTAACTATTGTCTGCTATACTAAAAAAATAATAATTTTTAAACTAATCCAACCTACCATCCACCATATTATAAAAGTGTTTTTAATGTAGCTCACCTAACCTTGCTGACTGTTCTCACAATAGAACAGTATTTGTAATATGAGACCTAACACCTTGTTACAACATGGTAAACTACTGGCAAGGAATTTTTTTTTTCTTCTGAAAATTGGCTTTTAACAGAAACACCCAAAATTTTAGCTTTGTTACTTCAAACCCGAATCGACAAGTAAATAAACAAAAACAACACAGACAAACAAATTACATTTATCTTACTATATTGAAAGGACACATAACCTACAGAATGTAACTCCGTTTATAACAGTAATCGTACATCTCGACACGTTGCACTTAACGGTTTATTTTTTTTTTTTTATTACTTATTAACCTGCAATTGGGCTTTCACCCGGTGGCAAGAACTCCCACTCACACCCCTCTCCCCCCCCCCCTCCATCAGCTTTCTCCTCAGCTCCCTCCCATCCCTGACCTCCACCATTTCCTCCCCCAGCCCATTCCACTCCCTCCCCGTCCTCACCAGGAAGGTGTTCCGCCCTCTCTCTGTCCGCCTCCACACCCTCTGGAGCTTACATCTGTGGTCTCTTCGTCCTCTGTACTCCCCTCTATGTACTTTGCTTCCCAATTGCCCCCATCCCCCTTCCCCCTTCAGCACCTTGAACATCCTGACCAACCTTTCCACTCTTCTTCTCCTCTGTAACGTTTCCCACCCCAACTCCTTAATCATTTCCGTTGGGCTATGCAGTTTCCCATCCTGCCCCTCCCTCCTTCTCCACATTCCCATCACCCACCTAGCCGCTCTGCGCTGCACCCCTTCCAGCTCCTTCACCTCAGTCACCAGGTAGGGGTCCCAGACCGCCGCCGCATACTCCAACATTGGCCTGACCAATGTGGAGTATGCCTTCTCCTTTGTCCTCCTCCCAGCTCCCTGCAGGGTCCTACCAAGCAACCCCAGCGCCTGCCTTCCCCTCTTGACCACCCCCTCTATGTGCTCCGCCCATCCTAGGTCATTTTTCAGTGTCACCCCCAGGTACTTATATCCTGCTGCCTCTCTTATCTCCTGCCCCTTCCAGTAATATACATTTCGTGTGACTTTCCTCCTCTTTGTAAATCTGACAACTTTTGTCTTACCAACATTCAAGGACATTCCATTTTTCTCCGTCCATTGCTCCAACCTTATCAAGTCCTCTGCTAAACATCCCCCTTCCCCCACAACCTCATACACTACACAGTCATCTGCAAATAGCCTCCATCTGGCTTTCATGCCCTCCCCCAGATCGTTTATCATAATTGTGAACAACAGAGGCCCCAGCACACTCCCCTGTGGCACCCCCGACGTCACTTCCCCCTCCTCGGAGCTTTCCTCACCCACTCTCACTCTTTGTCTTCTATTCCTCAGGAAATCACCCACCCACTCAGCTCATTTAACTTAACGAAACCCTTACTGGTAATTTTCTTACCCTGAACCCCTTGTCTTTATCAGTTTTTAGGTCCGAGTCGAAAGCTTTCAGAGTTCCCCCGAAACCTCTGAACAGCAGGTATTCACGAATTAACTCGTCCATGTACTGGATGTGCGACATTTCATTCGTAACAATAATTGTATATATTTTCAATTCAACACATTTTTGACACACAATTTCAGGCACTAGCATTAATTTTCCATTTGACCCAACGGCGAATTTGACAATTCTTACAATCAAAACATATACGTATGTTGTTATGTCAAGCTTCGAGCATATATCATATACATCATAGAGAGCTTATTCGTCTTTTCTTTGGGAAACCAGGTTTATATTTAAACAGCTGATTAAAGGCAACTCGCTGTATACCTCCCATAACAATAAATGTAGTGTCTGACTTTCGTGCGTAATATTTTGTTTGTGTTAGCTGCTGTTTCTTCTTATATCTGTAACTGCGTCCGTAAGAGATTGTAGGTTTGGTTTCTATAGTTAAATGTATTAATTAACCAAAATGTATATACATTATTAATGAATGTGCCTAAAGAATGTTTTTTTGGAAATTACATTATTTAACACCGAAAAACAAGCGTTGTTTAGCCTAATTCAAATGTATTAAATTAATATGGTTGCTTTTTGTGTTGCGTATGGATGTAATCAAAGATTTAAAAAAGAAGCAGTGTTTAATTTCACAGATAAGTTTGTGAATAAATATATTTAATTTAAGGGCTTTAAAACAAGTTAGATGTAATGAACTCTTGAGATCTGGCTATAACTGTTTTAAACTTCGTTAATTTAGAATTTTTTCGCCTTTTACGAAAGATCAACATCTGTGGAATCAGCTCGTGCGTGAATCGGGGTTTTTGGTGATTATAGTTAGCTTTCGACTACGATTCGTGTGCGAGATGAATCCTGGACGACTCCTGCATCAGAAAAAATGAATGTGAGTTTATCTCTTCATTAATTCGAACATAAAATGCTATTTACAAAAGCTCATTTTTCCTTTGTGAATTGTGTAAACAAACTTGGGGTAGTATGTGCACCAGCGTGGCCAACTGCCGCAGCGGCCATTATTTGCTTGACTTGAGCTGAGAACTATTGTGACTGAGTACTGAAAACTTTCATCTGTCATTTAATTTATATATAAATATTCCCCTGTGTTGTTGCTTTGTACAGATCCTGTAAATTTAAGTAATAATAACAGTTACGAACTTTTTAATTTTCTTAAACGCTGGATAATAATCAACTAGGTACTGCCTATGTCCGGTCAAATTATTCTTATGTTGTGTTGTCCCAACTTTTCTCGGTGCTTCATCCTGTGGTTCATTGGTTTTTGTCATGAAAAATCGGGGACGCGAATTTGTGTCGAAAAGAATAGTGACTATTCCGCCTAAACAATGGCAAAAAACGGATTTGTGTCGAATCGGAATAGTCACTATTCCATACAAAATTTAAATCTCACAAGTTGGCACGGATTTGTGCCGACCCGGAATAGTCACTATTCCGGCACAGCCTGTGATTCCGGTTCGACACATTTCCGTGTAGTGAAGATTCCGGGTATGGTGGAAGTCGGGTTAGTTGTATGCGGAAAAGTGTGGAATTCATATAGTTTGGTCTAGGGATGGGTAGTTCGCGAACTACCAGTTCATTTGGAACTGTTCTGACGAGTTAACTAGGTGACTAGTTCGCTGTTACCAAAAACAATCGTTCTTTCGTTCTTTGCGTGTTTCTCTTCTCCTACTCTGTTTGGTCCTTACTGCGCATGCGCGAAAGATTACCCCCCCCCCCCCTTGCCAACCACTGTCACCCAATATGCCACGTCTTTCTTTCTTGCTTTCTTCCCTCTCTTACGTTTGTTCTTTATTTTGTCTCATCTCCCCCCTAACGTCGTACATTGAACAGAGTTTGCGCAGGGAAGGACAGCCGTAGTCGGTCTGTATATTCACGATTTCAGCTGCTCCGTCGTCACACAGTTCTCGTAGCCATTTCTTCTGTTCGGGTCCGGCAACGTAGATTATACCACGCGGATTTTGCAGTAGTAAATCTTGAAGTGTGTTTTTCACTTGGTGGTACGGAATTTTTCCTTCGTCCCACTCTAGTCCATGATAATATTTACATAACCATTCGTTCGACCGTTTACTTTTTTCGTCTAGTAGTTTCCATAGATACGGGGGTCGGAAGCTGCGGGTTCGAGTCCGCCCGTCGTGAGTGACGGCAATTTCCTTGAGCACGAATCCATTTTGGCTCTGGAAACCCTGCAGGTTGCAGTACATCTTGTCGCTAGCAACGGTTGGTCGTAACTAAATTAATATCGAAAACGAAACGGTATTTATGTCAGAATTTTCACAAGTTTGTCTCTACAATTGTACGATGCAAGCCGATCGTGAAGTATCAGACAAAAAGCATAGGTGTTTGGTGGAATATTTCCGCTAGTCGTTATCTCGATCCTACAGTCGATGATGTTTGAATTTATACGATCATCCTGTTTGGAAACGTCAAACACCATTAACGGAGCCTTGTTCTTGAAACTGTCAGGACTCAGTATCGGTGACTGTCTCCGCCCATAGTAAGCTTGCTGAAACTTGGCGTACATTTGATATGCTAGAAGATATCTTCCACTTTCAAAATCCATGTTCATGTCAACGTACGGATAACTTTCGCTGTTTAAAAATATTTTTACATTGCGTATTTGACAGTTATCGAATACGGAGCGACTTACTCCTGCATTGAGCTGTCTTCCGGTCTGAAGCCCAACGATGATGTATCTTGGTTTTTCCGTAGCGAAGCTGGACTTTACTATCCAATTGATACGCTGACTATGAGGCAAGCCAGGATAAGTTTCCAGGCTCCAGGATCGGAATGGCACATCGAAGTTCTTGCCATTTTCTATGTTCTTCAACATCTTGACTCGTTCAACGGTGCTCACTTGGATGTGGGGCAGCATCCACTCGATAGACTGTAGTGTTAGCGAGACATCTTGAGGGTTTTCTGCAGCGGCGACAATTGCATTAATGTGCGTGTTGGCTAGAAGCAGTACGAGCTCTTGTTTCGAATTAATGATTATATGCTTGTAGTCCTCAGCGAATCCGAGAAGCATGAACAGAGGAACACAAACTTCGAACTTCCCTTCGGCATAAACCGGAAGCTTATATTCATCCTCGAGAGCCCAACCGGCCATCTTTGCAGCAGACAGTTCATTTGGCGTGAGCGAAAGGTAATTTTTCATAGCAGATGTTATGCCTACATCTCTCGTCTGGTCTACCTCGACGCCATTGAGTACATATGTAATGCGCTCGATTAGGTGAAGAATACCATTGCAGGATATTGATGTCGTTGTCGGGTGCATACCATCCGCTTTTGTAAGCGTGCCTCTTATACGTAGAAATGACTGCGAAGGTAAAGTACAAATATCTTGGTGCTGTAAAGCAATGCGTACTTCCGATGGTAGTGCGTACGGTCCGAGCAGGAAAGGCTGGTACTCGTGCAATTCCATTTTCGTAATGCTGTCTTCAAAAATGACCGGATCTTCCACGTTGAGGATTTCGTCTTCCATATTTATTCGGCACTTGTCCAATACTGAGAAGATACTTTATGTTGTCAGGTGTTAATGCACCGATGTCTGGTAGAGAACTGTTCTTATTCACGGCAATACGATTTCTTTTATAACTGTTCGGTGTTACGAACTTTATGCCCATCGCTTCAAGTGCAGACGTAATGTAATTTCTTCGTCTTGAAAATTCACCAATCGTCCTCGCTGGTCAACGATTCGGACGACGACTTCGTGTGCGCACTTCACGACGACTGGAACGTAAATGATACTTTGCGGTACTTCTACCAGTTTATATCCTGGTGGGACCATCGGCGAAAACTCGTGCAGCATGTTGCTTAGTCTTCCGTTGAGATACGTTCCACTTGCCAAATTACAGTTTATTCTTATGACATTCACAGGCAAAATGTTTACTGCGCACGTAGATTCGTACGTTCTTCCTGTATCATACACCTTTGATTCGAATCCGAGCATGGTACCTATGGTGCCAGGTTTCGTAAAGTCGACATTTTCACTGCATGTTAGAATACTTTTTTGAGTGTTTGGATTTCCACGCAGTTGAAAGTCTACATCCTGTGGTAACATATCCCTGATGTAATTTGCAATGTCGTCAATTTCATAAGAGCCAACAAACAGGTAACTGTATTTCATGAGCGGACCCACCGCTTTTCAGGAAGCAAATCTTGCAGTTTTCCTCGTCGATATTAGGTATGGCATTATACGTTTGAAAGTCTACGAGTCCGATACACCATTCTCCATCTAAATCCAGAGGCGGGAAATGAACCGCCCGCAGTTCAGATGCGTGACCTGTCAAGGTAAGTGTTATCGACATGACTAATAAATTAACATCACTGCACAACCTTTAAGTAGCAATTTATATTTGTCAGCTAATTTTTGTTTGTTAAAAAGCGAAGACACAAGTGTCCGCAGTTTGTTTGATTAGGCCTCTGTTCCATTTCGTAATTGTAAAACAACGTAGTGGACCGGCCCAGGTACTGTCGCAGTTCTGGCGGAGGCCGTAAATTACCGAAACTGTCGTAGTAAGTGGCTTTTTTTTTTTCCAGACTTTATGTACGCCACCCAGTGCGTGCCTCGACCCGACGACGTGTCTAAATTAATTATGGCGCGCTCACGTGTCTTTGGCTTGCTGGGCAAAGTGTCTCGCATAAACACACCGCGGAAATTTGGTATTTTCAGTTTGCGTGCGTACTTTATTAAATCTACGTTGGTGAGCGGTCGTTTTGGTAGGGAACTTAGGATTTTTTCATTCGTTTCTTTCTCATGCCTCGGCCTGTCTTGTGAGGTCGCAAGTAGAGTCCTGCACCGTTTTTTTTACCGATGGCAATGGCTTCCATGCTAGCATTGTGTCGCTGTGCTTCTTTTAACTGCTTGCGCTCATTCTTCGAAGTGTTGACTGCCCGCACTATACCGCTCGTTGCACCGATGAGGCCGCAGAGAGCACCCAATGCAGGCAAAAGCAAAGGAAGAAATCCTCCTATAATCTTCTTGTCGAGAGTTTGTAATTTTTGCTTGGCTTTTTGCACGCCTGCACCGATCTTGCGTTTGGTGTTGCGTGAGTTAGTCTTTGACTTGATGTAGCTGGTTCGACGAGCACCCAGTCCTAATTTCGTCTTTGCCTTCATGATCTTAGATACGCCCCACGCTGCGATTTTCTCTCCTAGTCCCGCGTTCGACGATTTGATTATATCTTCGGCTTCCTGTGCCAATATCTGATCTGCTCTGTGCCTGGATTGTAGATCCTTGCTTAATGAATATGCGATATCGTGCTGCTTGCACTTTTCGTCGAGAGAATTAATGCCCACGTCACCGCGAGCTAACCTTTTCGCTAGTTTAGTGCCGGGGCCGCAGAATCTGTAGCCGGGAATGTGTAGCTCGAATGGTAGATTGTTTATCAGCGAGTTCACGAGTCCTGCACCGATGTGTTTTTTGTTCTTACCTCTTCGAGTCATTACGCACAACTGACCAGAAAGTATAAATACGCTTCTTTTATACAAATACTTTAGTACAATGCAGGTCGTCAAGCAAGACGTGTGTTTGCCCGTACGCATTACGCAAGACGATGTATTTAGTGCGTGTGAATCACGACATGGCTTACTGTTGCCTTCTGCCGTACGATGCATAATGGCGGGTCCGTCAAACTGCGGCAAGACGTGTGTTTTACTGAGTTTACTGGAGGAACCAAACGGTCTTCGGTTCGAGAACGTTTACTTGTATTCCAAGTCGTTGCAACAGCCAAAGTACCAGCGCCTAGCCGCCGTTCTACGCTCGGTGGATGGTCTGGAGTATTTTCCATTTAGCGATAATACCGATGTTGTACCTCCAAGCGAAGCAAAAGCCAATTCTGTGTTTGTTTTCGACGATGTAATGTGCGAGAAACAAGGCATAATACAAGAGTACTTTTCCATGGGCAGACACACCAAGGTAGACTGCGTTTACCTGTGTCAGACGTACAGTCGTATTCCAAAACATCTCCTACGAGACAACGCAAACGTCATAGTTTTGTTTCGCATGGACGAACTTAATTTACGCCACGCTTATGATGATCACGTAAACACCGACATGACATTCCAGGAATTCAAAGACATGTGCTCCTTGTGTTGGAAAGAAGAACACGGATTCCTAGTTATAGTCAAAGACTGACCTCTATATAAGGGCAGGTACAGACGAGGTTTCGATCAGTTTATCACCAAACATGAGTCATAGCATTTCGAAATTCGGTCGTAGCAGTCGAGACTTACGTACTGCTCTCAAGTCTCATGACGACGTTATCCGCAAATACATTTCGCTACTGGCTCAAAAAATAGACGGGGTGAAAAAGGAATTACTTGAGTACCTCGTAGCCATAGACCAGCGCGTGGAAGCTTCGGATTCTCGCATTCGCGACATGATCGAAGTATCGAATGCACAAAGACGGGACGATCTGAGGACTTTTCAAAGTAGTCTGAAACCATCACTATCTCACTTGTCAACAAATTCAGATTTGGCCAAACACAAGAAAGAAGTTTCTGCGAACGAATAAAAAAAAGTATAAAAGGAGTATAAAAGGTCTTGCAATAAGTTTTCAGCCAGTACAATGTCGGACCTGGCCAGTGACCTTCATCGAGCTATACAGTCTGTTCGCGAAAAATATTTACTTGCTAGACGAACCAGACTTGCACGTGAGATGGAAAATGAGGAGATATTTAAACCAATCACTAGTCGCCTCGACGAACTTAAAAACAAGGAAGAACCATCCATCATTGTGAAGACAGAAGTTGAAGATGAAATGCCGACTGTAAAGAAGAGAAGGTATGAACCAGATCGAGAAGAAGTGTACTTAACAAGTACAGAGTCCATGCACAAGAAAAAAATACCGAAAAAAAGACATCAAGTTAATGCAATGGTTCGACCATACCTGATATCGTTTACGAGCCGGAATAATGACACGACCTACGGAGTGTACAGAAAACATAATAAATGGTTCCTCGGTGCTAAAGAAATAGACTTTCTACCAGGAAATATCGTGCGCGTAGCAGAGTTCAAAACGCGCGGGACTCCGGGTCTGTACGAATTGCTGTTTCGCAGGGAGCCTAAAGGATATTCTCACAAAGACTTACAAGAGTACAAAAAACTGCTAGAGCTAACCAATGCACATTTTCGCGATAACGATCCAGATAGTGGTGTATATAAAGATGTAGATCATGAAAAAATGGACATTCTCGCTAATCTCTTCAGTGAACTAACAATACATGGCGAAGGTTTAAAAAAGCTAGAAAGTGGTCAGATATTTGACTATGTATATTGGGACGACCCCAATGAATTAGTTGATCGCCTTAGAATTCTACATGCTTCGCTTAGCGTAGGAAACTATTCGCACATCAACGAAATAGTCTCCATACTTGAAGAACTGAAGGAAGCCGGATACATACAATGAGTCGAACCGGAATCGCTCGCGAACTTCATGCTCCTGCTAGACGGAAATACCTTCGTCGCAAAGTCATAGTTCGTGGAATTGATGATTTATTCCAGGCGGACCTTGTTGAGATGATACCGTATTCTCGATTGAATAAAGGTTTCAAGTACATGTTGACAGTCATCGATGTTTATAGCAAGTTCGCTTGGGCTAGACCTGTCAAATCAAAGACTGCAACTGACGTAGCCAAGGCCATGAACAATATTTTGCGTGATGGACGTGTACCGTCGCACCTGCAAACGGACCTCGGGAAAGAATTCTACAATGCGACCTTCAAGGCTTTGATGAAGAAGTATGGCATCAAACACTACTCTACATTTAGTAACGTCAAAGCCTCCGTTGTCGAAAGGTTTAACAGAACTTTGCGTTCCAAGATGTTGCGACAGTTCACGGCTAACGGAAATTACAAGTGGCTTGACATCTTGCCGAAACTAATAAGCGAGTATAATTCCACTGTGCATTCTACCACGAAAATGAAGCCAAAGGACGTAAAGGACAATCGCCTGCTTCAAACAGTGTTTTACAACACGAAGAAGAAAGATCCACGAAAACGTAAAGCTAACGTCGGCGACATTGTGCGAATCTCCAAGCAGAAAGGTATCTTCGAGAAAGGTTTCACTGCGAACTGGAGTCCCGAACTTTTCCGTGTGACACACGTTCGTGAATCAGAGCCTAGGACCTACTACCTCGAAGATTTGGACCACAAACCTATCCATGGCGGCTTCTATGCCGAAGAGATTCAGCCTACGTTGTATCCCGATACGTACTTGGTGAAGAAGATTATAAAACGAAGAAATGGACTGTCCTACGTCAAGTGGTGGGGCTTTCCACCTCGCTTTAATTCGTGGGTGGCTGATGCAGACGTCGAGAAATCCACAAGGCTTTAGTAATTTGTCTGTGTATTTTTTTGTACTTGTAGTAGTGTACTGAATTTGTGTAATAAAAGTTTTTAAAAGAACTTGCTGTGTTTTTATTTTCTCAAACCTGTCGCTTTTGTGGTATTTTTTAAAATTAAATTTTTTTTGTATCGGTCAGGGATCTAACCAAGGACCTTATTCGATCTAATCAATCAGTATATAGATTACAAATTTATTTAATGAATTTTGGAATTTTTCCCGAATTTCTAGCTAAATAATTGCGGATTTTCAAGATGGCGGCCAAATGACAAGATGGCGGGTGTCACAGCAATAATAAATGATTACTGCACTCTAGCGGGTAAGAATTAAACTAACATGGCGTCGGTGCACTCTAGCCGACGATACAATGATGATGGCTTCCAGCATCGCAGACAAGATGGCGGTCATGACGTCATATGCTTTGAAAAAAAGTGGTGGGAGTCAGTCTGCCAGCACCCACCACGAGGGAAGGATCGGTCGCCATTTTTTTTTTGCCCTCACCATGTTCGAACCGAGGACTCCGAACTCCATGTCGTAAAAATATATTTTTTATAAGTATTTTTTTAAAATTTTATTATTTGAATTTTTTTATAATTTTTAAAAAAATTTTCGTTGAAATCGGATAGTAAATAAAAAAGTTAAAGATGGCGACCGTAACGAAAATTGCAACGGTGACGTCATCATTCAAAATGGCGAAAAACACATCGCCGGAATTTTCGAGAACACAATGACGTCATCCAAGATGGCGGATCCAAGATGGCGGATCCAAAATGGCCGTCGGGGTCAAGGTCAAAGGTCAAGGTCACAACCATCCAAGATGGCCGCCGTGACATCACAATCCAATATGGCGGTCGGCACACTCCTCAATCCTCACCCTGGACCCTGTCCACGGATGCCCATTTACATACTACTGACCTGCTTCCAGGAATGTCTCTACCTGCTAGGTTTACATTTGGCAACATGGCATCCCGCCCCCGTTCCTGGCACTGGACTTTGGGGATTAACTTACCCGGGAATTCCCAAGCCTAGTAGACAGAGAGGGCCAACTTTGGACAGAGACGGAGATACGAGCGACCCTGCTACCTGAACAGTACCACTAGCGCAGACACGCGGATTTCACCAACAGTGGAGCGAACCTGGCGCCGTTAAATCAAGGACCTGACAATATTGAATGTTAAAGGTATTATATGGTTACTGTGTAATTCGATACACCATGTGAGGCGTATTGCAGCCGCTGACAGGTACCTTGATGTTTTGGCGGAAGAGTGATACCCGCTTGTTGCCTGTAGTGAGGTGAAGTGAAATGCTGTCGTAGTCCCAGATATCACCCCCTGTGATGCGGGTTGCGTAGTATTCTCAGGGAGGGTTCAGGCCTCGTGGCGGGGGAAATTAACACTATCCGAGCTACAAAGTCTGGGATGAATGACCTAAGCCAATTCAGTAGTCCCATGAGCTTCTGCAGCTGTTTCCGTGTCTTGGGTACTGGTTTTGTCGCAATCAGGTACAAGTGTTCGGGCAGCGGCCGGCACCCGTCCGCACTGACAAGGTGTCCCAGAAACTGCAGCTCTGCCGCCCCGACATGGCACTTACGTGGATTGCAGGTTAATCCATGTCTGGCCAGTCGCTCTAAGACCAGAGACAAATGTTGCACGTGCTCCTCCCACGTGTCCGACCAGACAATCACATCGTCCAGGTAGGCTGTGACGAAGTCGCTAACAAATCCGTCCAGGACACGGACCATCATGGACTGAAACGTCGCAGGAGTGTCCATTAGCCCGAATGGCATGGCGCAGAACTGGAATCTGCAGCCATCGGGAGCAGTGAACGCTGTCTTGGGGCGGTCCTCCGGGCAGACTGACACCTACAAAAACCCGGACTTTAGGTCAAGTAAAGTGAAAATCTTTGCCCTCCCCAGACCAGCCAGGGCATCAGCTATGTTAATTAGCGGTGGCAGGGCAGGAACAGTCACAGAATTAATAGGCTTCAAGTTTACACAAAATCTTAGTGAGCCATCTTTTTTCTTTGCCATGACAATGGTGCTATTGTACGGGGACTCGCTAGGTTCAATGACTCCCGTATGTAACATGTCCTTAATTTGTTCCTGTATGACCCGCCGCTCACCTGGACCAAACTCAAACGGTTTCACAAAAATAGGGGCATGGGGCCGAGTCGGGATCTTGTGTTCTGCGTACGTCGTGTGCCGCACGAGGTCCGCCTCTGAAAAACACCTGCGGCTGCTGCTCCAACACCTCCTCGAACAGGCGCACATACTCAGGAGTCACCTCGAAGTGTATCCCTGCCAGACCTATGGATGGGGGCGTCGGGGTGGTCGTAGTGGTCTGACAGCATACAGAGTACGTCGCCCTTGCCGGCCCACGTGCAGCTTACCATCACCGATGTCGATCGCTGCGTCCTCCTGGATCAACCAGGGCAGCCCCAGGATCAGGTCCTCGCGCAAGCCTGGGATCGCCAATGCGGTGGTCTGACTGAGCTTGTCTCGTACGGCGATGGTTACCTGCACGTGCCCAGACGTGAGCGCGTCTACTCCCTCCGTGGACAGCTGGATGACGTCCTCCCCGGGCAGCAGCTGGGCCTCCGGCACCAGGCGGGTGGCGACGAACGTGTGGCTCACCTCTGTGTCCACCAGGGCGTGGATGGGCCGCCCATACAGGCAGACAGGTACCCGCAGCAGATGTGCCGCGCCGTCCCCCAGCTGTCCCAGCCGGGCAGGTGTGGCGTCCGGCTCCGCGTCGTAGGTCGCGCCTCCCGTGGCATCTGGACGTGCGACGTCTGGGTCAGCCGTCTCGACGTGTATGTGGGTTGTCACCGGTGTCCACGTCCGACGTCCGTCATGGCTCCGCATCGGCCGTGGTTCCCGCCGTGCTGGTGTTGATTCGCTCGTCCCTGCTTGGGTGGCTAAGCTGGGTGGCGTTGCTGTGACGTCCCTCTTCTGTGATGATGTTCTGATAGCGTCGGAAGGTCCGGTCTCTAGGGGGCAGTGTCCAACTGTGTCACTGTTCCCTACTGTCCGTTTCCCGGCTGACGTCCTTCTCTTGCCATCTTCTCCCACAGTCTGGCCTTGGTCGGACACACGGCGTGCCAATGATAATCTACATTGCGGCAGTATAGGCAACGTGGTGGTATCCCGCCGTCTCCCCCTCTGTCCTGACGTCTCGACTCCTGCCTCCCCGAGATGGGCGGTGCTGGTCTGCTTTGCTGCCGCATGTCCGTTGTTGTCGACGCGGATACATATGGCACCACTGCCAGTGCCTCTTCGGTCTCCGACCGCTCCTGTATGTGTACCCCGCTGCCCCGTTCCTGCGATGCGTACACACTTCTGAGTCTACACAGATCTTGCTCCACTCCCCGGGCTATTTCCACAAAGTCTATTAGATCCCGGTCCGCCACTCCCCTCAAAAACTGTCTCAGTTCTGGTAACACTAATTCGCCGATGACGGGAATGATTTGTTTCACGGGTACGTTTGGGTTCAGTCGGTGATGCAACCGTGCCTTCTTGTGTATGAACGCCTCGACACTTTCATCCCGGCCATGCACTTCGCAGTGTAATGTCTGTTGGCACTGTGCCCGCATGATATGTCCATCGAAACGGCGCTCGAATGTCCGTTCGAATTCGTCCCAGTCTGCTAGGAAATCGCCCGTTTCAGTCCACCACAGTAAGGCCCGCCCTCGCAGTTGTCCGCTTACTCTAGTTGCCCAGATGTTCCGCGGTACGTCTCTCAGTGCTTCCCGGCACATCTGAATAAATGCTCGCGGATTTTCGTGCACTTCTTCTCCGAACTCCGGCAGCGGAGTCGACCTTTCCGCCACCCGCAGCACCGCGGGAAACTCGTTACGTCCGGCCGTCACTGCTACCCCTCCTTCACTGTCTGCCACTTTCCCCTCCTCGCTCGTCACGCCCGCACTAGTCATCCCTTGTTTGTCCATTTTGCTGTTGCCCCTGCTCTGCGCGTGCGTTAGTTCACCACTACTGTCCCTGTCACACTCGTCTGTGTCCGGCATCACCTCCCGGGTCCACATACACGCACACGATCCCTCTGTGTCGTCGCCCGTGGCGTTATCGTCCCGACACGGTAAGTCACACCGCTCGCACTTTGCCGACATTATCAGTCCCGTCGACATCCACTATCTTCCCGTCGCTATCTTCTCGGTGTCGCCGCCTGGCTTCTCTTACGCGCCAGCGCCGTGGGACACGTCGCAACTCGATCCGCTGCTATCTCGCCTCGCCGCCCTGTCGCGCCGGCTTCCGCACGCAGCTGCGTCTCCCACGCTCAGCCCTGCCGCGCCGCGTCTCTGCCCGGCCCGCTCAGAATTTAATAAAAAGTTCGTAAAAATGCTCAGCATGAATTTCTTAAGAAATTGGCCACACAAGTTGGGCGCCACTTGTCGTAGTCCTGGATATAACCCCCCGTGATGCGGGTTGCATAGTATTCTCAGGGAGGGTTCAGACCTCGTGGCGGGGGAAATTAACACTATCCGAGCTACAATGATGTTTCGACAGTTTGACCACAAGTATTTATTGAGCCCTTCGCGTAGTCTAGGTACATGGGCAATCCACGGCACAACACCCGTCCCTCCGCGGAGTGAGGCTTGGCTGCACGTGTTTGGGGTTGGGAAGGAGCCAAGTGCGGACTGCACCCCCTGGTTGCGTATGTGATTGATGAACTGTCTCTGCCCCTTTCCTATGATAGCAAGAAACCAATTAAGTTGGAATGCCGTCGCCAGCGACGTAAAGTCCGTCCTGTTGCGGCACGCACGTGTCCGCCGATGCGCGCAATGTCCCGCCTCAAAAAACCAAGAAATTACGTATTTACAATTAAATTGATTCAATGGCGACCGATAGCGTAACGCCCGTGAACGTGAAAGTCCCGATCGTCAGGATCCAATCTCACCAGTCGTGGCTCACGTCTCACTGCCGCACTCGTCTCGCCGTGCGACCACCTTTCTCAGCCGCCAGATGACTACTGCCCCCTCCTGCCGCGTCACTGCCTCTCCGCCCGTCATCCCCCCCCCTCTTCGCGACACGTGCAGCGCTCGGAGTGATTCCGGGTGTTGGCCTCGGCTTTGTAGCCCGGTTACAGCAATTAACATTATACTTTAGAAAAACATATAATTATAATGACAATAGTTCACGAAAAAATATAATATATACAAATAATAAAAATGACACGTTATTAAATATAAAGTATGTTTCATATAACACACATTCACTGCACGGGGCAGGGAAGGATTAGGGGTTGGCGCAGCATAACTGACTTTATGAGCAGGGGAGACACTTGGGTCGACGTCAATGCCACCCACCCAGGAGTATTGATCCTACGAATTTATTTATGTATTATGTTTATAATGTTGTGTATGTATCAGACGGCTAGCATAATTCTTCATATGAGTATGGATTCACTAACAGTAGTACCAGAAACTATGAATGAGATGCGCCTATTTGTTTGAAGCTGTGTATGGTCAGTACTAATGAGAAGATATTAAGCTTATGTGATGTCCACTAACTTGTGTGGTATGAAACTACCTAGCTGTGTAAACAAATGTGAGCCCTGTCATGCAACCATCTAAGAAACACAATAACTCTTGCAACTACAAGCATAATAATAATAAGGTTACCTTGTATCATCGATGCTGGTTAATCCAATTCTGAAGCACTACACTCCACTGAAGTTACGAAGCCGGGTGTGAAGTAACCGGCCGGGTGTGGCAATGCGCTAAATTAAATCAGTAAATATTCTTTTAAAACAAAAACCACCAAATTAATAAGAAAAGATAATTAATTTAAGTAAACATTATGTACAATTGTTAAATAATCATTTATTGTCAAATATGTCATTTAAGTCCAAAACTGGTCGGAGCTGTTTTCACGTGCTTCATGTGTCTTGGCGCGAGGTCGCGCGGCGCCCTCGCGCTCAGTTGCCGTCTGGAGCTCACAGCGGTCGGTCGCTCCGCAAACACAGAGCCTTCAGATTTTGCGCCACGTCCAGGTCACCACAATAGTCGTAAGTTTATTCAAATCCTTTTTCATTAGCTCTGCGCCGACCCCACTTAGTCGTACGTCCTTTCGTGCTACTCTTAACTTAATTCATTTAATCCCAACAGGGATATTTAACTTACTAAGTAATTTTTACGTCTTAAGCATTAGGACGGCGGACTTGGTTCATACGCAGTTTCCAGGCGTCGAAGCCAGCGAATCATTATTCGTCAAGAGCTCCTAGCAAGCCTCGTGTGTCATGTACTAACTCTTTAATCTACGTGTTTTCAATTTAGCTTATTTAACTGTAACATTCGTCTTGCAATCTAACCAAGTAATAACTTTGTCAACCTGTATTAAGTGACTGTGACTCTCACGTGTTCTCATCTAGCCGGGCTTACGTACATTTCGGAACATCAGCATCTTGTAACAGGTTAGATTGCAAATATCGTTTGAACATTCAATTATATGTTGCTGTTTTACATGTTAACGTCATTCGCTGCATAGATCGTTACAGCATATCAGCTCCGCGATAGTTTGCCATATCCCTCACGTCAGTAACGAACACAGGATAAATCATTACATACTATTTTGCCATCTATCCTGTTCGCGCGCATCGTCTACGTATAGGGACTCTCGTGCAGCGACTGTCAGACAACAGACGCGGCCAGGCATTGGACAAGCAAGTGTAACGTTCTTAATAAATTGCAGTGCCTTTTCAATCCGTTTACCGTTTATTTACAAGACATCCTGGGTGGCCTAAACAGCCCGGGTAGTTTTAAACCCGCGATGCACTCCTGCCTGCAGCCACGAGGCCGAATCCCCGTTTTTGCCCCCTGAGATCATTTTCAAATTAATAATTACTCGAAAACTTAAACAGGCAGCAGGAGTGGCATCAAATTAATAAGGTTGCTTCTTGTGTTGTGTATGGATGTAATAAAGGTTTTAAAAATAAGTAGTGTTTCATTTAACAGATAAGTTTGCGAACAAATATATTTAGTTTAAGGGTTTTGAAACAAGTTAGGTGTAATGAACTCTTGAGATCTGGCTATAGCTTCGTCAATTTAGAATCTTTCGCCTTTTACTAAAGATCAACATCTATGGAATCGGCTCGTGCGTGAATCGGGGTTTTCGGTTGTTATATTTCGCTTTCGACTACGATTCGTGTGCGAGATGAATCCTGGACAACTCCTGCATCAGCACAAATGAATGTGAGTTTTTCTCTTCATTAATTCGAACATAAACTGCTATTTACAAAAGCTCATTTTTCCTTTGTGAATTGTGTAAACAAACATGGGGTAGTGTGTACACCAGTGTGGTTAACTGCCGCGGCAGCCATTTGCTGTGGGTATGCTCTGCTCCCAATAACAGGCCAGTGTTTACCTATTAAATGACTAATTTTCGTGACTTGAGCTGCGAACTATTGTAACTGAGTACTGAAAACTTTCTTCTATCATTTAATTAATATATAAATATTCCCCTGTGTTGTTGCTTTGTACAGTTCCTGTAAGTTTAAGTAATACCTAATAACAGTTCCGAACTTTTTATTTTTCTTAAACTCTGGATAATAATCAACTACTGCCTGTGTCGTCCGATCAAATTATTCTTATGTTGTGTTCTCCCAACTTTTCTCGGTGCTTCGTCCTGTGGTTCATTGGTTTTTGTCATGGAAAATCACCATTAAAACAAACAAAGTTCAGTGGCGTCACTACAGGTGCCCTGCGAGAGCGCAGCTGCACTGGGGCGAGAGCCCTGCTCTGCTCTGTGCGAATAGGGCAAGAACATTCCTAGCACAACACCGCATTTTATGTTTTATTAAGCTCATAACCGGTTTTAACTATGGAAACCAGCAGTGCACTCGAGGAAGAGTACCCGTCACTGCTCAACCTGGCCGCCTCATCTTTAAAAAAGACTTACACACGACAAAAAGCCAAAAACTGCTCTGAAATGAGCAATGTGCATGCCACTGTCTCTCACTCGACCATACTGACATATCCTCTCGCCCAGTGACGCCCACCGAGGCTTCCCTGAAGCCACAAACGGCATGTGTCAAGGTGTCGGAACTTCGCCGACTGTCTCATCCCGATATCCTGCCTACCTCCCGCAATCACTATGACCACAGTTACGACCACAAAAGTCATCAGCATGCCTATATTCAGTATTGTGAGCACAATCCCAAACAATAGCCAACAGCAACAACAAAACCTGAAACAACAATTACATGAACAACAAAATGAACTCCAACAACAACAAGAACTAAAACAACACCAACTACTCCAACAACAGCTCCAACAGCAAATACAAGAACAACAACATGAACTCCGACAACAACAGGAACTACAACAACTCCAGCTCCAGCAACAACTACTACAACAAAACACCAGCTACAAAAACAACAGCAACAAATCCCTGCCCTACTGGACCTCCCCCTCGGGCCACCACCACCAGATCACCAAGCACCACCGCCACTTCGAGACATCGTAATGGCAGATGGCTTCATCAGGCCCAAGAAGGCCATCAAATGCACCCAGAAGGAGTCACTGGGCTCAACGTCCTCAATCAGCTCCACCATCACCACCAGCAACCGCTTCGCCGACAACCTACAACTTGACGCAGATGACCCCAATGACACCCCCACTCTCCCGATGACAAAATCAAGACCACAACAACCACATCACCAACAACAACGGAAGCAAACTGTCAAAAAGGACCAACAACAGGTCTCCACCTCCTACGCCCCTGCCCCATCCCACAATCCCCCTCCACAACCCAAAATGCCACCCATCTCCTGCATCATCCCAGCCCACGCTCAATCATTCCTCACTGTCCCCCGACTACAGAAACAACTGACTGGCACACTCACTATCACTAGCATCAAAGAAAAGACATCCTTCTACACTTCCAATGTTCAATACCATACAACGCACTTCAATTCCCTCAAACAACGAGGCTACCAGCCATTCACCGGACGACGCCCTGACGAGAATTGCAACAGGGTGGTTATCAAGCGACTGCCCCTAGCAACCACTGCCGACGAGCTTAAAGACCAATTGCTCAATGATGGCTACCCTGTCGCAACGGTGATCCCACTGAGGATGGGCCCTGACGCGGACACCAAGCCCTTCTTTGTGTCCACCAACAGAACGGGAGAGGCACCCCAACTTCTTCAGCTGAAGAACCTTGGCGGCTGGGTGGTCAAGGTGGAGAAGTACCGTGGATCTGGAAGAGTATCGCTGCCAGATCCCCAGCCACCCCTCCAACAAGTGCAAACGAATTGTCCGGTGCTTTAAGTACGCTGGGGAGCACTGGTCCCGGGAATGCACCGCCGGCCCTGACCAAAGAAAATGCTGCCTCTGCATGGGGGCCCACATTGCCACTTCACCCGAATGCCCGACTCTCATTGCATACATGAAATACCACCCACCCCACCCCACTACTGACAACCCCACCCCCACCACTGCACCCCCCTCCCAACATCACCTCAGCCCGGTCCTTTCCCCCCTCAAGGGAAACGCCTGGACCCAAACCCCTACGACCACCACACCACCCCTACCTCCTCCATGCAACACCCCCCTGGCCCCCAACAACCCCTCCACCCCTGCCCCCACCGATGCTACTTCCCTCACCGACACCTTCCACACCATCATCTCCTGGATAAAAAGCCCATCATCTGCCGAACCATGATTGCCCTCTCCCAAGCTCCCACCAAAACAGAGAAATTCGACATCCTCCTTGAAGCCCTGCTCTCATTCTTTGAATGAATCCCCCCCCCCCTCAGAATCCTCATCTGGAATACCTTCACCTCTTCCCTAAGCTACCTGACCTCCATCTCCTCCAAACCCAATCCCCCGATGTTGTGTTCCCTTTAGAAAAATTTGCTCTCGCCCACTGACCAACTCCAGATCCCCGGCTATGCCGCCCACTGCTCCGACCGTGATGGAAGGGATGGGGGTGGCACTGCTTCTCTACCACCGAATCTCCCACCACCGCCGCCACACTCAAATGTCCCCCGTGACTGAGGCAGTCGCTGTGCGACTTCACAGAGGCCCTTATGCTCTCACCCTTGTATCCCTTTACCTCCCCCCACAACACCCCTTTCCCACAGCTGACATTGTGGCCCTCGGTAGGCTGGACGCACATGTCGTTCCTGCCGGGGACCTCAATGCCACACACTCCTTCTGGGGCTGCACCACTGACAACAGAAGGGGCAGTTCACTCTGCCAGCTCCTCCGCACCTCCCATCTCACACTTCACGCCCTCCCCCCCTTCTCCCACATTTTACCCTGCCCAGCAGAACAGGCACCCCAGCATATTCGACCTCGCCCAATCCTCAGCCCTCCCCCTCATCTCAGACCTCCTCACCATCACCACCGGCACCTCAGACCACATCCCTGTCATTGGCTCACTACACTACTTACCACACACCAACCCCCACCTCCCCCGCTTCGACTTTCCAAAAGCGGACTGGCTCACCTTCCAGAACTCCCTTTACCAATCCCTCGATTTCACTACCCCCTTCAACTCGCTAGCCGATATTGACACCAACACCCTCACCCTCACCCGTGCAATATCGGACACTGCCCACTCCCATGTCCCTCTGGCACCACCACGCTCCTTCATCATCCCCTTCCCATAGACCATCAAAGATGCTCTGTCCCTTCAGAACCGCTTTCGCGCTCGCTGGCAGGACATCCTGTCCCTGCTCGGCAGGAGGGTCTTCCTCCTGCTGACGGGCTGGTGTCACCGGCTGACGGCGGAGTGGAAAGCCCGGCAGGAAACATAGCATCTCGCCTCCCTCTCCACAACCACTGGCTCCCTCTGGTCTTACCTCAGAAGACTCAAAGCCACCCCATCCACCATCCCACCCATCTCCACTCCCACAGGGGTGGCGGAAACCACCAAGGAGAGATATGAAGCGGTGGCCGCCTACCTGCAAACCACCTTCACCTCGGCCACCAAGTCACTTTCCTCTGACTCCTCGGATGATGAGGCTTCCCCCTCTCCCATCATGTCACTCTCCCTCCCCTTCCCGACTTCCCTACCTTCCCCCTGGTCACTCCCAAGGAACTCAAGGCGACAATATCTCACTTCCGTCACTCTGCAGCCCCAGGCTCAGACTCAATCCCCACCCCACTCCTACGCCAACTACCCCGAAAGCCATCGTCTTCTTCACCAAGCTTTTCAATGCCATGTTCCTCCACTGCCACTTCCCCACCTCATGGAAGACAGCCATTGTCTGCACCATCCCCAAACCTGGAAAGCCACCGACCCTCCCATCATCCTATCGACCAATCTACCTCCTCCCCATCATTTCGACCTACAACCTCCTCCCCACCCACCATTTCGGCTTCCGACCACACCACTCAACCTCTCATGCCATTGCCCGGGTGGAGCTGCTGGTAGTCCAGGGCTTCTCCCGGCGGCAACACACGGGCATGGTACTCCTAGACCTTGCCGAGCCTTTGACTCCGTCCCTCACGCTCAACTTCTCCATCGCCTTTCTGCCACTGCAATCCCCCCACACCTGGCCTATCTTCTCTGCTCCTTCCTGGAGGTTCGCTCCTTCCAGATGAGGGTAGAGAACATCTTCTCCAACCCCCGACCCATCCAGGCTGGCGTCCCCCAGGGTGCTATACTGAATCCCCTCCTCTTCACCCTACACATCTCCGACCTCACTCCCCCTCCCGGCACCTACCTCGTTCAGTACTCTGACGACACCTGCCTCATCGCCTCCTCCGTCTCCGAGCAGTTGCTCAGGGATCGCCTCAGCCGAGGACTCACCTCCGTAAACACCCAATTCCTAACACACGGCATCGGACTGAACCACACCAAAACAAATGCTATCCTCTTCTCCTGTTACCACCTACACCAAGACCACCCCCTCAGAATCAACCAACACACCATCCCTTGGTCACCCACAATCCGATACCTGGGCATCACATTAGATGCATCCTTCACCTTCCTCCCACACCTCGACAACATCCGCACCAAAGCCAGGGCAGTCATGACAGCTCTCCCCAGTCCTCCGACCTACCTCAGGAACCTCTCTCCAAAACAGAATCACCATTTACCGCACCCATATCATTTCACACCTCACGTATGCCTGCCCCACTTGGTCTCACCCATCCCTCTTCAACCTCCGACCCATCACCAGAACCTATTTCCTCGGCACCGGACTCATCCTTGGACTCCCCCGTGCCACCTCACGACAACAATTCCTACAGTATACCCGACTCCCCCACATCCATGACATCATCACCAAGACAACCAAGAAATTCCTCCAGAAATGTTCCCACAGCCACAACCCCCTCATCAGACTCATTGCCGATCCCCACCCTGACTCTCCACATCCCAGAAGAACCCTCTTCACAACAGACCACCTCGAAGCGAAGACTCAGAAGATGAAGAAGACATCATCCCGGAGGGCGGGGCCGGCGGCTTACCCAGGGGACCAGCACTTCTACTAGACAGCACTGTGGGACAAATACTTCACGGTACTCCAACATCTCTACCATGATCACCCCACCAATACATCAATCCAGAAGCTGACCGTACAGACCAGACCCGAGCCAAACGGGCCTGGCCACACCACCACCTCATCACCACCCTCACCACTCATGTAAATAAATAATCCATCACCATCAATAAATAACCAGCCCCCAAGCAGTAGCGGGTCCAGAGGGTGGGGCTAAGGGGCTCAAGCCCCCTCCAAAAGCATCTGGGTCCACTATTGTTTTAGTGTTTGCCTTGATAAAGCCTAGCCTCAGATGGGTCAAGCCCCTCCCAAACCAAAATCCTGGATCCGCCACTGCCCCCAAGGACTCTATTGTTGGGAGGGGCCCAGTGAAGTACTGTTTAATGCTTGTAAATATGTATCACCTGTTCTCCTCCATTGATTTGTACCTTTTGCTACTCAAATAAAGTTGAGTCGAATTTTTGGCAGGGTGGACCTCCTGGGGGGGTCCCCCATATAAAAAAATATAAAAAATAAAAAATTAGCAAATCAGTATGTATCATATACCTACTGTAGTTAATGTTGGTGGTTGAAATTTTACGAAAAAATATTTTTAAAGTTTTAATTTTTATTTGATGTTCCTTTATTGCCCCATAAATAGTGTTTTGAATGTCACAAACCTATCCTAAGCGACCATACTTATAATCAACAGTGGCGAGGCGTGAGGTTTACATGAGGGGAAGCAATAACTCCGTTCACACCAAAACATGGTGAGGTTGGGGGGGGGGGGGGGTCTGGGGGCCCTCTGCCGGGAAAATATGGATTTCAAGGTACAAAATGGTGCTATTTAAGTAGTTTTCTTAACTGAACATTGACTATTCCACAGGTAGAAAAATTTACATTTTTTTTAAATACATTATTTTTTGAAAAAATAATGATTGACTTACATTATTCTTATAGTAAAATACCTACTCTACATTACTTATATACTAAGTGGGAGTGTAGTATCATCGTACGCCCACAAATCCCCCACGCACTGCCAGCCAACAGCCCGCGGGAGAGATGCGCGCGCCCCGAGAGACGACCGCCGACTGAAACGCGACATCGCCACCTGCCGTGCCGAACTGTACCGGACATAGCCGAAGCAGTCGGCGGAAAAATTCCACCCTCTGCTTCGGCCATGTTCGCTCCAGTTCGGCAAGAAAGCGTTACCTTCGTAGCTTCTACCGCGTATTTTTCCAGCCAATCCCCTCCCTGAACCTTTGTACCATGCCACCCCCCTTCCGAAAGGAAACTACTGCGGCAGCCTTCCTGCTGAAAGCGATCCTACCAGCGCTTCTAAACCTAGCAACGCTTCTAAAACAGCATGTTTTTGTGTCAACGAGTTCTTTTTTTATAGCGCACAGCGCACAGTATTGGGTCCCAAGAAGATAGTGTAAAAAATACATACACCTAACTGCACGAGCCAAAATAAAATACTATTCTGAATAAAATATTTATTTAAAAAATACAATGTCTGGAAACTGCCTGGGCAAGCACTGCTTGCCTTGCTTGCCCTGACGAGACGCCACTGATAATCAACCAATAAAATGGTAAAACACTGGTAAACTAATAGAATTATCGTAATGCTGTTTTACTGAATCATTACTATGGATGTCAGGAATTTAGAAATATATATTCTTATTTATATTTCCTTTTTAAAGAACAAGCCCCTCTTTTTTTTAATGTATTACTTTGTAAGCTTTGTCAAACGTATTGTTTACGTGTGTGAAATTTAAAAATTTCAATTTTTTCAGTTTTCCGACTGATGAGAAAAGAAACATTTGAGCTTTGGCCATGAAAAGGATGGATTTTACCCCCCAAAAAACGTTCCAAACTGTGCTCAAAGAATTTTCTCCAGATTGCTTTGACAATGAAGCATTTGGCTCGGGAAGGAAACCAAAGCCAGATGCTGTACCATCAAACTTAAATTTTCCTGTGCATCTACTTTCAAACAAGAAAAAAAAGAGAAAGTCACCAACTAAAAGAATATATGAAGCTACCAATGTTGGAAGGTTTGACCGCAGTCAAAATAATGCGCTGAACCACAACAGCAAAACAAGGCGGTACCTACACATTGTGGCAGGTCATTATACTAACCAACCTAAAAACATACCAGATATATAATAAAAATAATACATTCACAAATATTTTAACCTCAACAAAAAAATTAAAAAATAGACAGACTCAGTCCCTGTTACTCAAATGTTTTTTTTTAAATTCAACCAGAGTCTATTAAATACATATAAAAATGACTTATAGCAAAACATGCCATCATATTAAAAAATACAAAAAAACAGGGCTAATACCAAGGATTGTCCCAATATTTGACACTATGCAAATGAAAGCTCAAACATTCCCTAACAATATGTAAATTTCATAATTTCTTTCTGGGCCGACACTTTTAATGCCGACGGACAGCAACAAGTTCGCGCTTTGTTTTCCTTGCATGCTATAGCTTCTCCCACCGATTGCAGGCTTCCAAACCAAAATTTATTTAAGACATTCGAAATTATATTTTGAATAAAAAACTAGAGATTCTTAAAGAGGAAGGCCAATTCTTCATAAAATATACGGAATTACTTTTTTTTCATTTTGCACTTTTCAATTGCATGCGAATTGAATAAAGCACTTTTTCGAAAATTATTTATTATATTAAAACCACCTCAGGGCTCATACCAAGGATTGTTCGAATATTTGACACCATGCAAATGAAAGCTCAAACCTTCCTTAACAATATGTAAATTTCAGAATTTCTATCTGGGCCGACACTTTTAATGCCGACGGACAGCAACAAGTTCGGGCGCCCTGTTTTCCTTGCATGCTATAGCTTCTCCCGCCGATTGCAGGCTTCCAAACAAAAATTTAAGACATTCGAAATTACATTTTGAAGAAAAAACTTGAGAATTTAAAGAGGAAGGCCAATTCTTCATGAAATATATGTAATTACATTTTTCATTTGGTACATTTTAATTGCATGCCCATTGAATAAAGCACTTTTTCAAAAATTATTTATTATATTAAAACCACCACAGGGCTCATACCAAGGATAGTCCCAATATTTGACACCATGCAAATGAAAGCTCAAACCTTCCTTAACAATATGTAAATTTCAGAATTTCTATCTGGGCCGACACTTTTAATGCCGACGGACAGCAACAAGTTCGCGCGCCCTGTTTTCCTTGCATGATATAGCTTCTCCCGCCGATTGCAGGCTTCCAAACAAAAATTTATTTAAAGCTTTCAGCTTTTAAAATTACAAAATTTCACTGCTATTTACTAAATGTTAAGGTCAAAACTGTATAATTTACCGTATATATGTATATATATATGCCTTTTTAGTGTGTTATTTTTAAATTTTTGTCAACGAAATAAATCCCTTTTCGGAAATGTTAGTTTATTTTGAATCCACCAAAGGGCTAATACATGTTAAATGAAAGCTTCAAACTTCCTTAACAACATGTACTCTCCAGAATTTCTGTCTGCCTCGTCACTTTTAATGCCGCATGCCATACTTAATTGAAGTCTTCAGCCTTAAGAGGATTCATCATAGCTGCTAAAACTGTGTATTGCAAGGTCTCGGTACTCTCTCAGAAACTCTCCAGAGACGGTCGGTGGTAGGAGGTGATGAGCCACGGAGGCCACAGTGTTTGGCTCGCATAACGTCCAAGCATATCCTCATAGAGCGCGTTGTCGTAGCTGGGACAATCAACCAGGAACAGCTGCCGCCACTGTGTCTGTCTATAGTGGTTGGGTCCGAGCCTGGAGCTGGTAACTAGGCCTTTTCCTTACCTCTTATTCTTCCCACCACGGTTGGGCCGATATGATGTTAAAAAGCGGAAGGGGGAGTGTAAATTGCGCATCCGTTATTTTTGATCGTCACCTGCGCCCCAAAAAAGTTGTCAAACTCAACTTGCCATAACTCAAAAACCATTCAGTCAAACTACGTTCAAATTTGTCAGTATAATTGTAAACTGTTCTGCCAACAATACTATCCATTAATATTCTTAATGTAAGTAATTTAATGGGGAAAAATTTTTTTGGACCTAGGAGGCCTTAAAAAACCTAACTGTGACTTGATGTATCTGATTTTTCATTGCAAAGTATTTTAAAGATAGAACCGAGAATTTTTTCTGCATGCATAATGATTCTATATTTATAGAAAGAAAAATTGTAGATGTTTCAGTGTCTTTTCCAGAAAGATGTAATTTAAAACGAAAAATTGTAAACACCATTTTACAATAAGGTCTTTTTCTGTAGCCGATTTCGATAGAAATTCAAAGAAAATGTGCATGTTATATGGCACGCTATCTGCGAAATGAATAAAAATGCAAATTTCATATCCGGTTTCAATTTTTATATACTATATGTCTTCCAGGCAATGTGAAAACACGTAAAAAAAAAAATTGAATCATTACGTGCAGAATGTAAGTAAGCCACTTTATGCATTAACTTTTTCAAAGTGAATTTCACGCATTTCCCAGTTAAATATATTTTTAGTTTGCTTATCATTATACTGACGCCGCCGTCAGTGCTCCCTCTGAGGGCACAGGCCGTTATGTGTCCTCAACACCTGATAAGTGCCACGCCCCGAACGCGCCCGTGCGCGCAACGTAGTGCAGTGCCTCGAACGGCGTGACGTCAGTCACGGCCTCCTACGTGTGCAAAGCGCCCGGCCGGGTGTGGCACTGCGCAAGGGTATTATTTATTCATGCATTTGATAAGACAAACAAAAACTAACAAGTTTAAATTCAGTATTAATTAATGTTAATTTAATGATCATGTTATAAAGGGTAATCATTCACAAAACTGGCCGAAGTCATCTTCCCGCGCTCCGCAGTTTTCCCGCGGAATTTCCCCCCTCCCTGGCCCGGGTGGCCAGGGAGGTTAGTCAGTCGCCATCCAGCACTCGCCCGCAGGGGGTGGCAACTCTAATAGGCCATTATGTACCCAGATACTATTTTTAATCTGCACAACAGATAGCGCTAGTAGATTGACCTAGTTCTTTTGTAAATTCATAGGTAGCGTTAGTGTTCATAATCAAATGTCAATTGAATGTTTATAAGAAACTAAATTTATGCAATAAATACTAATAATGCAATAAATATAGTGTAATATTAATTTATTTTGATTTCAAAAACAGTTGATTTGTAAAAATTGTTTTTTTTTTGAAGTAATATTCGTTTACAGATTGATTTGAGCATTATAGTCGCTCTTTTTTTTTTCGGTTTGTAGTAGATTTTGGTCGAGTGAAAGATGGATTTTACAATGGAGTTTGATTTATCATTTTGAATTATTTTCCTATATGATTGTGAATTAAGAAGCCGATGAAGATGCCTGTGAATACACATCAATGTTTTGTGTCTTCGTGCAGGAACAGTATTACTGTTAATCCTGATGTGACAACATTCAGATTTCCATGAAGCCGAAGCAAGTGAGTACTGATGTTTATATTAAAAAAATTACAATAAGTGGTTTAACATGTTAAGGGTTAGGCATTTATGTTAAGGCTTATTATACAGGATTTATAGAGCGATATTATCGAGACCTGAATTTGCGCACATAATAATTTTGTAATTACGTAGTATAATCATTTATTTATTTTTAATAACCCACACACACACATATATATACACATACATATATATATATATATACATACACACACATATGTATACACATATATATACATATACCCATTTGGGGATAGTATGGGCTTAGTAAAATTACCATAAATCAGTAATTTAAATGTAATGATTTGTGATATGAACCCTAAAAATCGTTTTGTGTTACTGAATTTATATTATTTATACAATATGTGATTCAATGAAAATTAATATATCGTAATTAAGAGAAACCCACCAAATTTATTACACTCTACAGCACTTTAATAATAAAACATTACCTCTGAAATATATACGTTCATTGAGTGGTAATGCTAAACTAAATACACATAATTAAATACATGTATGTTTATACCTTATATTTATAGTATGCTACATGCTAGCTAATAATCTGGAAATACTGATTTAAGTATGTACTAGCTCACACTATAAAATTTTTTTGTTTTGTTTCCAGGTTATTGAAGTGGATTGCTGCAATTGGCTATGACCTTGATGCCAGTAATGCTGAAACATTTAAAACTAAATATGTATGTTCCGAACATTTTGATATTGGAGCTTTCACTACATGTGACTGCATCAAATTGAATCGTGGTGCTGCTACAACATATTTTAATTCTGTGGACAGTGAAGTATGGATCTATTGTTATAATTTATTATGTCTAGAATGCTGCCAAATATAGGTGAAATGTTTATGTTACATAACATAACTTGTAAGATCTACTTGTGCAGATATATATTTTCACCTGCCTCTAAGGTCCTTTGTTATTCACAGGTAGCATTTACATGTGATGAAGCAGTATTTAACATTATTGGTCAACATGCAGTCCATCATTACAACCTTTGTACAGGCGCATACAAACATATATGTGTGGGGTATTTCACACTTTTTATTTGATGTTAAAGATTGGTATGGTGACCGGGATACTTTTTTTTATTAAACCTCCTACACAGTTCTCTACTGTTTCCCTTATCTGTTGCCTTAACATTTTTTTCCGATCAGTCCAATTCCTTGAATCACATTGCAAAAAAAGTCACAATACATGGGATTGGGCCACTCTCTTCAAAGAATTGTAATTCGAGTTTAAACATAGCAAGGCTGACCATAAATTGTAGAGGAAAATTTAAAATGTTGATCTTCAACATATTTATAACCTATGCTCATGTGATGTATATACAGCTAGTTAGAAAGTAAGTTGTAGTATAGTATGCAATTGAACCTTCAATAAGTTCTACATCCACACTTAAAAACTTATTTTACTTGATGTTTTATGTTCAATAACTATTCAGTATAAAGGTTTTTTTTTACATTATAAACTACAAAAGTATTCCGATTTGTAAATGTAATGAAATTCCACTGAGCCCTCTACCTTTTTTTTAACTACCATTTCTGCCGTGTGGCCTTTTTTTTCTTACTTTTGTGTTCATTATAAGTTACAACCACTCATTTGATTTATTGTGTTAAATTAAATGATATTTAAAATTGGATGTCACTTCATAAGAACATTCAGGATTACCTGTATTCACAGCGCACAATTATACAAAAGTTTTTTATGTATGTAAAAGTGTTTTACGTAAGCCAGTGGACACATACATGTATTGAGTAACATGAGAAAATTGAAATATCTAAAATAAAATTAAAAGGTTACAAGCTTTTATATACATGCAGCTCCCAAAAAAGTCTGCATACTAAAAAATAACACATGCTTTTAAATGAATTCTTACCATCTTATAAACTAGTAGTATTTTGTTATTTGATTTCAAATGAATTGTTTTTGGTTAATTTATTTGACTGTAGGGATTAAATATCATTTGTAGAATAAAGTGTGAAAAGTAGTATTGATCAATTTAACTGTAAGTACTAAATATGTGTTACATTTCTTGTAAGTTAAAATTGTTCAGGTATTATAAATTAGCTGAAAAAAGCAAACTCATGACTAGAATAAATTGTACTGTTAGGTATGTTTCGAAGAAAGACTACCTGTTGCAGTCGTTACCATGTGTATGTACCACATTTTTATTGTCATTATAACTGCCATAATTTTGTACAAATAAATCACTTAATACATAAAATATGGTTATGGAAATTCTCAGTTGAGTTTGTTAATGGATATAGGCCAACAAAAGGGGTATAAATGGGGAAGATTTTTTGAAAAACATTTAAATCACTTCAACTCCCATAACATGAAACATATCACATCTGTTTGAACATATTATAACTTAAAGGAGTATTACCAAAAATTTTGTCTACATACTTGAATATGACCAGCCATAACTGTTAAGGGGTGGGAAAAAACAAGGGTTTGAGGACAAAAAACTCCTAACTATCTTAGTAGGCACACCATAGAATCTGTTCAAATTTGTTGTCAATTTTAAAAAATTTTATAACCACCTGATAACCACCAAGGGTGCTGTGGGTAAAATAATGAGGGGTTAATGGACAAACAAATATTCTTAATTACTCTATTAAGTTAACTATAAAATCTATAACAATTATTGCAATTCTTCTAAAACTTGTATAAAACTTTGATCTGAAACAATTTTTTTAGGATTAACCAGTGCTGCAAGAAGTTGAAAATACCAGTGGGTGGAAATTTAAAAAAATAATAATAAAACTTCTGTACAGTGTACACTATCGCATCCATTCTTATTTATTTAAAACTTTCTAAATATCTTTTGAAACTTTAATGTAACCAAACATTACTGCAATGAGTGAAAATAATATATTCAGAGACAAAAAATGATAACTTTAATTATTGCACTTGCTCTCTGTATGCTGACTGCATTGCTAAAATGCACATAGACCTCCAATTAAATTAATAAAATAAAGTATTCTGCAAAATGTTGATAGCGAAACAATTAAAATTGTGCCAATCTCACCTGTGTACATGAAAATCTATATTATGCTTCAAATAGGCTATTTTATAAACCAGAAAATGAAATTACCTATTTAGGACTTTCCATTACCCTTAGCATTCCTTTACTGCATCTTATTTTTTTTGTTCAGTTATAATTAAATTTTGGTATCTTCTTGTTATACGTTGAGGGCTGATCGCGCATTGCCGGTGATTTCGAGATGTTAACTATGGGCGCCACCACGTGGAAGGGCACGTGGACCCGGCGGAGTCTCTCACTCAGGGCGTGACGTAGCCCAAGTGGGGACGAGTTACCAGCCCTTTCTATCCTAGCTACCCAGACCTGGCCCGCTCTAGGCGTCGGGCACGCCACACTCCTAGACTCACTCACCACGTGATTAAATAAGTACTCACTTTATATTTATTCTCCAGATTTAATTTCACTAACACGTCTCTCTACACGCCCGTTACACGTTACACATTACACGGTTAAAAAAAGCCTGAGGCACGAATCGGTTTAGGTGAAGGCATGGTCCACACACGTGGCCATGCTGCAAAGTTTACTTATTACACGGTGATGAAAGAAACTCGACTGAGACAATTAATTAATTAAACAGTCCGCTGACCGAGAGCTGCCCCGAGGATGACGAGCGAAAGAGATTCAGAAATACTTAACGAGACAGGATTACTTGGTCAGTGCAGAACAAAGGTTGAAGTCCCCGGGGTGCTGGCGCGTCTGCTCTCGGTCAGTGATGAAGATCGACTGGGCTGAGCTCATCGCTCGCAGGTGGCAACATGGCGCCCTTCGCGCCAACACAATTACCGTTACTGTATTCTACGACTCCGTGCCCCGGCGAAAGTTGAGTAAATTACAGATAAACATTAAAAATATATAAAAATTACTGACAATGGAAAGTTTGTTACTATTTACTTATTTAATGATAATTCATATAAAAGCATTCCTATCCTCGTCCAAGTCCGTGCCTGTTCGGGTCCGCCCGGGCAACGTCTATAGTTATTTAAGGTAACTTATTTAAATTAAAGAAAACACAAGTAAATTGCACAACACTGGGGCAAAGACGAATGAAAACAAAAAGGGTTTACAAATAATATTAAAACGTAGCAAATTAGGGGTGCGGCGCACTGCAGCTAAGCGCCCTCTTGCCGGGCTAGACACACACGCACACACGCACGCACGAGCGGGAGGTTTGAACTGAAACGGTGGTTGGGCGGTGTCATATCGGGCTCAAAGGGGCCGCAGGCCCGGACGACGTCAATTGCCCCCTCCGAAAGTAGGCCGATATGACAGCGCCGTTTGACAGATGGTTGGGGGGCGTTGCCTGTGGTGTTTACGTCGCGCACTCCCACGTGGCAATGTTGATGTTTATGTTTGTGCGGGCAGGTGGCAATGTTGACATGACGGACGGACAAGCAATGTTTACACGATGGAAGGGCGAGCAATGTTTACATGATGGCGGCGAGCAATGTTTACAAAATGACAGTTGAGCAATATTTACACTATGGAGGACGATACACACGGACAGAATGGGCGCTGGCTGACTAACCTTGTGGGTGGTGACCCACCAGTTGTCCCGAGCCCCAAATCTGCGTCAGCTGCGGCTGCGGCGGCTGCTGCGTGTGATAGCGTGGCGGTGGCCAGGGCGCCGGCCGGCAGGGGCGGCAGCGGCCAAGGTCAGGCGGCTCGTGGCAGGCGGGCAGCAAGCGCGGGCGGCGCTCGGCACGACCCGGCTCAGCCTCGCCGACAGGCGGGCGCTTCGCGGCCCGTCGTGACAGACGGGTGACAGGTGTCGAAGTCCGGGTGACGGTCACGTTCGGCGGTGGGACGGTCGGGCGTCCCGGCGTCGTGGCGTCGACCTGCATCGCGACAGGCGGATGTAGGGAGCTCAGGCGACTCTTCACGGTGCGGCGTCCCAATGTTGCCAACTTGCGACATTTGGGTGGCGTCTCGTGCGGCAGGGCCCTTGACCGGTGTTCCGGTACTGCGGCGATCGGCGTCGGAATCGGGCGTCGTGGCGCCTCGGTCGATTCTGGCGTCGTGTCAGGTGGGCATGTAGGCGGCGTCAGCGTCGGCGTCGCGCGCGTCCGTCTCTTTCGGTCCGGTTCATCCGTCTGTGCCTCGAAGCCAGGCGGGCACAGAGGAGCAAATCCAGGCGGCGGGGCGGCGCTCAGGCGTCTCGGCGTCATGGCCCTGGACATCGTGTCGCAAAGCGTCCTGTTTGCGACTGCGCACTCTGGTAGCGGTGACGACGGCCGGATGACGTCGAAGCCAGGTGGTGGCGACAAGGTGACACGAAGCGTCGGCGTCGAGTCTGGAGGCGTCCGTGGCGAGTCGTGTGGCGGAGACGATGCGGGTTTCGCCGGAAATGACCTTGGTGGCGTCGGGACGGCGGTTCGGTGCGGTGGCGAGGTCATTCCGGCGTCGGGAGGTGTCTCCGACACGAGGCGGGTGCTGGACGGCGTGGCAGACTGCGGTGGGACGGTCGTTGTCGGGCGTCGCTCGGTTGGCTTCGGCGAGTCAAGCGTCATCATAGTCGGGATGAGTGGCGTCAGGTCGGCGAAACGCAGTGTGGCAGGCGGCGGCGGGATCGGACTTGTGTCGGGAGACGTCAAGTCGATGAGCGTCGGCACGGCGGGCGTCGGGACGGCGGCCGTCGGCGTCGGGACGACGGGCGTGGGCGTCAGGACGACGGGCGTCTTTGTCAGAGCGGTAGGCGTCGGTAACGTAACACGTGGCGGTGCGGGTGACGTCAGGACGTACCTTCGTGGTGCTGGGGTCGGCGTCGTGCGTGAGGAGTCGGCTTGGTGCGGCGGTGACGTTCCGGCAACGGGCTGCGTCGGCGAGTCGAGCAGCGTCTTTTCCGGCGTGGTTGGCGTCGGCGTGAGCGGAGTCGTTTTCGGCGTGGTTGGCGTCGGCGTGAGCGGCGTCTTTTTCGGCGTGAGTGGTGTCGGCGTGACCGGAGTCGGTGTCGGCGTGAGCAGCGTCGGCGTTTCGGGAAGCGTCGAGGCGTGTCGTGGAGGATTTTCCAGCGTCTCTGCCTCGTACTGCGCCTGGGTGGCTAGGTAGGCAGTGCACCGTGCGCACGTGAAGGTAAAAAACTTGCGCAGTACGGTCCATTCACGTTCGCCGATACAGCCACGATGCCACAGGCCGGCACATTCCTGGCAGCGGTATCCCTCGCTACTACCTCCGGGACACGACCTAGCTCCACATTTCGTCACGCCGTGTATGCGGTACTCCGTACAGTAGCCACACTCGTATCCGGCGGCGGTCCTGCCATGCAAGTCCCAACTCGGGCGGGGAAAGTAACACCCGATACACTCGTCCGGATACGGATACATGTCTACGCACGTGGTACTCTGCACACGAACAGTCCTCACGAACACATCAGCACTGTGTTACTTACTGCGCTCGGAGTCCGTTGTTTGTGCGCGGATTCCTGGAAGCGTGCGCTTGGCTGATCACGTGGCTGGCGCGCCAGAGTCCCGCTATGCGCTCCGCGCGAACAATAGTTCCAGCGCGAACTTTAGTTCCGCGCGCTCCGCGTAACAACCGCCTATCTCACACGCTCGTACAGGTCTGGTTTTCGCGGAAGATGTAACTCGCCCCACGCTCTTGGGCGCCATTTGAGGGCTGATCGCGCATTGCCGGTGATTTCGAGATGTTAACTATGGGCGCCACCACGTGGAAGGGCACGTGGACCCGGCGGAGTCTCTCACTCAGGGCGTGACGTAGCCCAAGTGGGGACGAGTTACCAGCCCTTTCTATCCTAGCTACCCAGACCTGGCCCGCTCTAGGCGTCGGGCACGCCACACTCCTAGACTCACTCACCACGTGATTAAATAAGTACTCACTTTATATTTATTCTCCAGATTTAATTTCACTAACACGTCTCTCTACACGCCCGTTACACGTTACACATTACACGGTTAAAAAAAGCCTGAGGCACGAATCGGTTTAGGTGAAGGCATGGTCCACACACGTGGCCATGCTGCAAAGTTTACTTATTACACGGTGATGAAAGAAACTCGACTGAGACAATTAATTAATTAAACAGTCCGCTGACCGAGAGCTGCCCCGAGGATGACGAGCGAAAGAGATTCAGAAATACTTAACGAGACAGGATTACTTGGTCAGTGCAGAACAAAGGTTGAAGTCCCCGGGGTGCTGGCGCGTCTGCTCTCGGTCAGTGATGAAGATCGACTGGGCTGAGCTCATCGCTCGCAGGTGGCAACATGGCGCCCTTCGCGCCAACACAATTACCGTTACTGTATTCTACGACTCCGTGCCCCGGCGAAAGTTGAGTAAATTACAGATAAACATTAAAAATATATAAAAATTACTGACAATGGAAAGTTTGTTACTATTTACTTATTTAATGATAATTCATATAAAAGCATTCCTATCCTCGTCCAAGTCCGTGCCTGTTCGGGTCCGCCCGGGCAACGTCTATAGTTATTTAAGGTAACTTATTTAAATTAAAGAAAACACAAGTAAATTGCACAACACTGGGGCAAAGACGAATGAAAACAAAAAGGGTTTACAAATAATATTAAAACGTAGCAAATTAGGGGTGCGGCGCACTGCAGCTAAGCGCCCTCTTGCCGGGCTAGACACACACGCACACACGCACGCACGAGCGGGAGGTTTGAACTGAAACGGTGGTTGGGCGGTGTCATATCGGGCTCAAAGGGGCCGCAGGCCCGGACGACGTCAACGTGGGTAATTGTTCCTTATCACGTACTCAAGTTTAAGCCTTGATCCTGTATGATTGATCCTGTGGTACATGATGCTTGCTGTCTTAATTTAGTACATCAAAGATCCTGGACATAACAAAAATATTACAATAAAAATAATTTTAGGAAGTAAAAAAAAAATTACTTTCAGATTTTTATTTGATGTGATAATACCATCAGAATTCATTGTTACATCACCCCATTATTGTATCCAGGATCTTTCTATGTACTAAATTAAAACAGCAAGCATCATGTACCACAGGATCAATATATTCAGGATCATGCCATTAGGATCAAGGGATAGGCTTGGATACGCTGTGCGGAACATTTACCCACATTGTGTTTAAATATAAATTGTTTCATCTTGTGGGTGAAGAGAAAGAAGGTATCCTCAGTCCAATTCTTTCATCTACTCCATAGTACATATGTTTCTAAGAGCTATACAGTTGGTTTTAGATTTATTTAGCAGTAGTTAGCTTCAAACCAGAAATTATATTAGGTCTTTACAGCATTATTTATACTATTTTCCTTCACAAAAATTTATGAACCATCAGAAAAGTGTGGTGTGCTACCTTGTGTAATGTGAGAAAGCTGGTATACTTGAAACACGAGTGGGCCAAGGAAACTCATTCTGAGAACTATATATGATTTTATTTGTACACTTTAAAGTTGTGTAAGTGAGATACAATTACTAGGTCTTTTACTTTACTTTTGATCTTGAAATAACAACTTTTGAAGAAAATATTTATGATTTATGAGGTCTAAAGGTTTAGACTTAACACAAAAATAATTCATGCTGAATTTTAACTCAAAATTTCAAGGCTTGACTAGTAAACTTTAATATTGTATTTACTGTTGACTTTTTGTAAGTCACAATGTCATTTTTTTAATGTAAATTTTGAATGCAACAATATACAATATTATTCTTAAAAGTGAATTAGATAATAGGGTCATTCAAATATAAACCGGAATATTTTTATACAGATTTATTGGTGATATACGAAAACTACAAGTGGAATGCCTTTTTTTTCTACATAGTTTCCTTAAGCATATATACTTCCCCCCCCCCCTCCCATTTTTGATCCCTTCATGAAAAGAAGACTGGTGCTCCAGCAGCCAACTGCACATGTACTGTTTGACTGCAGCATTGTCTTCAAATCATTACCCTCCTAATGCCTCTTTCAGTGGACCAAACATACAGCCTGAATATTGCCTTCATTGATGCTGGTTGCCGGATGCAATATGTGGCATCGATTTCCCACTTTCAAAACTTATGGCCCAATGGAACACTTGTGCATGCCTAGGTATCTCCTCCCCATTCTCCCGCCACCGATTCCCCAGCGGACTGCACCACTCAAGTCGCTACTTGAGTCGAAAGAACAAAATTCTGTGGACAGTGAAGGATGGATGTATTGAACTTTAAAAATAGCCTTTTTAGTGTTGTTTCAACCTTGCCATATTATGGTTTACATAGTTGTGTGAGATGCACTATGTACACAAAACTTAGTTTTTTAGTTTATTTAAATTGTGAAATCATCAAATGTTATATTCATGTTCCTTTTTTTTTTCTTGGGTTATGTTTGTAACTTTGACTCTTTTTGTTTATTCATCCCGCTAGGTTAAATGGGTTTTTAATGATTTTCCATTTGAAAAAGAAAAATGTAGTGCCCAAACGTGACTTGAAAGAATTGAGTTACCACCTGATCGTGTCTGTGATAACTAAGGAGAATTTTAATTAGCAGATCTCATTTAGTCCAAAGTTTAAATTTAAAAAAAAAATGAACAGTTTTTTTAACACAGGATCACTTTCAGCACATTGAAATTGTATCGAGCATCCTGCAAATAAGATTATGAAACAAATTCAAAAGGCTATTATTATTATTAATATTATTATTATACGACGGAAAATAGCCAGTTCGATAGCTCGAAACACGTTGCTAATCGATTTGTATTATACATATCGATTTATATCGTTAACGCACTTTCGATCACGGTATTTCATTTGTAGATTCATAGATGGCAGCGTAATCGGCGATTGTTTGTAGGTACAGAAAAACAGCGTTGAGTTTCCGGTCTTTATGATATATGGTCGTTGCTCGCCCGGGCCGTCAGACCACGCACGGGGAGCCTTCAACTTTCGCGCCAACATCCTGTAACTGCAATAGGTAATTATAGTCATAACGTTTTTATATCAGCTCCCCGGTCGGCCCAAATCGGCCGTTAGCGACCACGCGCGGTCTATTAATAAAATGTGTAGCCCATCAGGGACTTTTTACATCCTACGTAATTAATTAGGTGGCCCACCGTGGCACCTGCGCCTCACGCTATAACGCCCCACCTCGGGACATAGTTCATTACCCACGCAGGGCGGCACTGCGCCAAACGCGACCATAAACGTACGGACGAGTCATCAACTGGGGCGTGCCACGGCCACGTGTGTGATATCATACAAGATTCCACCGTGTCCGTACCCAGCTTAACGTGGCCCTCGCCACTTTGCGGAATAGCCGCATTAGCATATCCTTCTGTGCGGGACTAACCACAGTGATTTAGTGTAATGTGTTATTTTAAGTAATTTTGCGGGACCTATCGCCCACGCACTTCACGTTGCGTACACGTACATTCGCATAAGCCAGAACAGGTTCATCGTGCGCGGAGCTTAGGTCGACGATGAAGCGGCCAGTTGCGTGAGCGTGTGACGTGTAGATTGTGCTACGCAATAAAACAGCTACAAGTACGTGTGTGTTTCATTAATCAGGCGTCCTGGGAGGCCATAACAGCCCGGGGGGCCCTTTGTCGCCGCGTCCCTGCCTGCAGCCACGAGGCCAGGAACCCCACCCATGAGATCCAAAATTTAATCAAACAGCTAAAATTCACGTAGAATCAGATCAGGCAACGGGGACGGCGTCAATACATTAGGAAAAGTCTATTTAAAAAAGTTAAAAGATATATTTCGAAAATAATATTTCTATTAAAAGTTTGTATTGTTATTACCGTTTGAAACATATTTATTAACAATTGGTAACTTGTCGACACTGGGCAATTCAATTATGTAATTAGCTCGTGTGCATATGTAAATAGATATAAATAACAATCAGTGTAAATTGTGTCAGTAGTAATTAATGTGCTGTGAAATAAATTTCCTGAAACGTTGCCTGTAGAATATAAATACTCATTCTAAATGTAAAATTGTTTATTCGTCTAGCTCTGCACATTATGTGTAAAAAGTTTTGGGAGCATTATTTACGTCCTAATTTAAATGGTAATATTGCTCAAAAGTAAATTATTAAAATTTAACACTTGTTTAGTTGTCCATGAAATCTTGAAACATCGACAAATATGCATTTGGAAGAAGAAAGGGAGGCCACAACATTTCATAAACCGTATTTCAATTTCGATGCTACAACTAAGCACATGGTAAAGAAAAATAAAAAAACCGAAGGTCTCGTGTCATCCTCAGGTTATCATCCTTAATTTAAATAGTAAAGTAATGTTTCGCCCGCGCGATACACTTGGCTCGTGGCAGTAGTCCAGGAAACCAAGACTTATAAAGGCACAAACCTGTGAAAAATTTGTCCAAAGCTGAATTTTTGCACAGTGGTAGATATGACTATGCTTAATAACATACCGAAAGTTTACCGCTGTAGACCTTGTGCGTATCACCGAAAATTTGCATTTAAGTCCTAGTTGACAGCGACTTACATCAGTCCATTAAAATGCTACCCATTTGTACAGTTGTTAATTTAGACTGTCCATAAAATTACCAAAATAATCTTGAGACTCTAATACAGCCATTAATGTTGTAAAAAGCATAAATTGTTAATATTAAAGATATGATATTAAGCAATTAATTAATGACATATTTTTTTTTATCTTTGCCACCCAGATAAAAATACGATTTACACCAATTTGAAGAGCCCAATGCGAAAAATGTCCAAATAAATGTTTTTGGTTATACCTTTAGCTTTAAGACAGTATATTTACAAAGAGTCTAACGTAATTAGTTGGCTCATTAAAGCGGCCCGAGCGTTGCAGTGTACTGCGGCCGTACTGATCTCTCACGGCCATCGCCGCGCCGGCGCGGCATTGCGACACACTGCGTACTGCGACACTCATTCAACTTGGTCTTATTTAGGGATTACTTAAAACATAGCTAATTCATATGAGAGGGTGCATTTATGTTACATGTAATGAGATATGCTTTTTTTGTCTTATATGAATGTTTTTTGATACAATAAAATTAACAATAAACGATTTCTGCTTGGAACTTGTAAATGAAAAACTCTAGAGGACCTCTGGTTTTATATCTGCATGGGTTTATTCTGTTTGAAAAATTTTATTATAAAAAATAATTTTTAGCAACAAATTTTTTTTATTTTGTTTCTGATACATCGTTTTATTTTCGATCAGAACAATGCAAAATTTTAATGTAGCCTGTATTCGAAAATATTAAAAATTATATATTTACTTCTTTAAAATCAGTTTACTACATACAAATTGAATAAAACGATACATCGTAAATGTACTCGAGTTTTTTTTTTTTTTCACTTTTATAACATAATTCCTCTAATAATAGGTTGTTTGTTTTTTTTAGAAAATAAATAAAACACGAGTTGTGTTGTAAAATGTATAGGTAGCATTACATATTCAGTTTTTTTTTATAAGTTAATGTATTTGAGTGCTGCGCCTAGCTGACGTAGTTGGATTGCTAATGGCAAAGAGCTGTGGTGGATGTTTTTGCAAGAGTTTGACCGTATTTTATGACCCTACCTGTGAGAGGGTGTTCGTACCAGACATCCTAACGGTTAAGGAAACTACATATCCATTCTCTGTAGTCACGTACGGGTGTGCTACTCGCGCAATAACGTCAAATATCACAACTTTCCGGAACGTTCGGTCATTTCTCGGTTAGCTCTGGTTTCACCATAGTAAACGGAACAAAATCTTGTCTGTAGTGATTTCATATTCCTATTACCGTAGCAGTATGGCGTTTGAGGAAAAACCAAGTTTGCTGTATACTGAGAGCCTACTTAAAAAAAAGTATTTATGGAGTTATTAAATTATTTACGAAACACATTTTGTGGATCGTTTGGGAAATTATCATTTAGGACTTAACTGCTCGTTATTGGTGTGATCACAAGGGTTACATCAGTAAACTTTTGACATGTTACTAAGAAACATTTATTCTACAAAAGTACAAAGTTTCCTCTTTGGGATAATTTTCCATGTTTCTTAACAGCGAAATTCGTCCCGACCCCAAGCCTACTTCGGCAACCTCACAGTAATTAGTACACACTACACGGCTCGGATAGCTTCAGCGGTCAAACAAACTGTATGAGACCCTTAACAAATATACCAATTTAAAGATGAATAAATATGCAACAACGTTTATTGAAAGCGATTTTCACTTAGGGCTCTTTATATTTATGTAAGATGTATTAACTTTTCCGTAAAATTAAATTAAAATGAATTTCTTAACTTTAATGATTTAAATTATCTATTTTATAGAAAGATGTTTAAACTTTGTACTTTTTATCACTATCCTCAGATAGGGCAATGTTTCTAGATTATTTTGGGTTCCATACTGTCAGTCTACTTCAAAAACTGCATTTGCAATATCCATTATTGTGGATCGTTACAAAAAATTGTAATTTTGGGCTTACTGCTCGTTATTGGTGTGACGCACAAGGTTTGCATCGGTAAACTTTTGACATGTTACTAAGAAATGTTCATTCTACTACTGTACAAAGTTTCTTCTTTGGGATAATTTTCCATGTATTAAAAACCTTTGTTTCTTAACAGCGAAATTCGTCCCGACCCGAGCCTACTTCGACAACCTCGCAGTAGTATACACTGCGCAGCTCGGATCGCTTCAGCCGTCAGACTAATTGTATGAGACACTTAAAAAATATACCAATTTAAAGATGAATAAATATGCAATAACGTTTACTGTAAGCGATTTCCAAGTAGAGCTCTTTAAGTTTATGTAAAATGTATTTATATTTCCTTAAAATTGAATGAAAGTGAATTCGTTAACTTTAATGATTTAAATTGTCTATTTTATAGAAAGATGTTTAAACTTTGTACTTTTTATCACTATCTTCAGATAGGGCAATGTTTCTAGATTATTTTGGGTTCCATACTGTCAGTCTACTCCAAAAACTGCATTTGCAATATCCATTATTGTGGATCGTTGCAAAAAATTGTAATTTTGGGCTTAACTGCTCGTTATTGGTGTGACGCACAAGGTTTGCATCGGTAAACTTTTGACATGTTACTAAGAAATGTTCATTCTACTACTGTACAAAGTTTCTTCTTTGGGATAATTTTCCATGTATTAAAAACCTTTGTTTCTTAACAGCGAAATTCGTCCCGACCCGAGCCAACTTCAGCAACCTCGCAGTAGTACACACTACACGGCTCGGATCGCTTTAGCGGCCAGACACATTGTACCAGGCTCTCAACAAATAAACTAATTTAAAGTTTAAGAACTTTCAACTACTTTTATTTAATGTTTTCACATCGGGCTCTTCGTGTTTTTGTAATACGTATTTCCATTTGTGCCTTTTTTTTTCATAACACCTCTCTTCTAATATTATTGAATAAATAGCATATTTAGTCAAATGTAGTGAAAGTTTTTTTTAATTTAATCATTGAGAATAATGTTTTGAGTAAGTTTTGGTTTGCTATTCTGAAAGTATACTATAGTAATTACGTTTGAGTACTATATTGTTGAGTGGTCAGTAAAGTATTATTTAGGACTTCACTTCTCGTTTTCGGTGTTCCGCGCAAGGTTTGCGGAGGTAAACATTTCAAATGTTGCTAGAAAACTTGAATGTTACCAATCAGGAGCAAATTTTACAAAGATTAAAAATCTTCGATTTCGTGGGAGTGAGAAGGGCCACAGCGCTTGCGGCTGTGGCTCTGTCGCAGTGCGTAGACGACATTGATACGCTCGGGAGTCTCTAGTGATCCTATAAACTAATCTAGACTTTTGGGAGATATGTCCCTGTAAAGCTTAAGAACTATACAACAACTTTTGTTTAGGAAATATTTGCGTAAGACCCTTTATTTGTAAGTGAATTGTCTTTTTATTGCCTTGACTGATGTAAAAAAACTTATTTCATTAATTAAACATTTTTTTCTTACCTTTAATATTAAAACTTAGAACTTTATTCGTTATAAATGTGTGTAGTGGTGCTTTAAGATTATTTTCATATAGCTATCAAGAGTCTACGGTAAAAAGTGCGTAAATGGGAAGCATTTTAATGAACTTCTGCAAGTCGCTGTCATCTAGGAATTAACTGCAAATTTTCAGTGATACACACAAGGTCTACAGCGGTAAACTTTCGGTATGTTATTAAGCATAGTCGACTCTACCACTGTGCAAAAATTCAGCTTTGGACAAATTTTTCACAGGTTAAAACCTTTGTTTCCTGGGCTACAGGGCACGCCGGCCAGGCCGAGCGCGTACGAGCCATCCGCTGACGTCACGCATACCACAGGCGCCAGGCGGTATTAGTGGGCCCGCTTGTACCACTCCCCCTCCCCCTCTGCTACCCGCGCACTGTCTACTTCTGGCCATTGTTAGGCGTCTGTCAGACGAGCGACCTGGGTGGCGCCACCCGGGTGGCGCCACCCGGGTGGCGCCACCCAGTCGACAACAATATTTGAATGGACCTGCCAGACGGGGTCGTACCACCTATCAAGTGGCTCGCGACTGTCGACCATCCGCTACCCGGACGCCACCTGTAAGTGGCGGCCACCCAGTCAGTTGTTGTAGTGCAGCCTGTCACACGACACCACTGAGAAGCGACTACTTCACTATGGACCTCGACGTACATTTGTACAGTTTCATAGCTGTTTGTTAATATTATGTCAGGCAATATAATTTGTATTAAGATTACGTGAGTAATGCTGTACTGTTCCAAATTTATGTATATTACTGTTTCATTGATTACATTATACATTTTATAGTTACATTTTAAAATATATATAGATTCAAATATTACATTATTATTTCAGCTTTAAATTGCAAATTATTTTCGAATATAAATATTAATCCCAATTTTCGTTTATGTTACAAATTTTACAGAGGAACTTTTGTGCTTATTTGTGTCTGTCACAAGAACTTCAACTGGCCCGCCACTCGGGTCGCACAACGAGTGGCGTGAATGTATGTGGCGCCACCTGGGTGGCACCACCCAGGTCGCTCGTCTGACAGAGGCCTTATCCGTCCCCGAGCTGCCTTGGATTATGCCGCCGAGGTGTGGGGTTATGCAGCCAGCCGCACCATCCAACGACTCCAGGTCGCACAAAACCACAAAACCAAGCCCTACGTCTCATCACTGGCATGGATCGTTTCACACGCATTCGCACTCTTCACAGACTCACAAACATGCATCTCATCTCACAGTTGATCCTCACCAGGAACATCAAATTCTACAATACTGACAGAGCGCACAGAACGGGGGAGCTACGACCCGGAGGAGGCCCGCGTCTCGCAGCGCCCTGAGCGCTCCACGGGGGCCGGCAGGACTCGTGCGCTGTCTGCGCGCAGCTGCCGGCCGTGGAGTCGAGCCACGCACCACAGACTCCGGGACCGATCCCGCACTCACGCCTGGAAGAGAGGGAACACCACCGACCCACAGCTCGCTCCACAGCCACTGCCACTCCACTCCGGGGATCTCCGCGCTGCCCGGGGTTCTCCGCGCTGCGGGTCAACTGTGTGCGGCCACAGGAGGTCGACAAAGGCAAACCAAAGAGGACGCAGTCGTTAAAGGGCCTCCAAATGCGCGTGGGGCAGGCAGGCGCGGCGCTCAACACGCCGCGGCTGTACTGGCGCCCGCGCGCGCCCGCAGTGCGACAGTCGCGAGTTCTCTCGGGGGCTCCAAGCCGGTAGTTGAAGGCGAGACAGGAACAGCTGGGGTCACCGGTGCGCGAACCCACGACTCCGGCATTGACCGCAACGAGTGTAGGGTGAGACGGGACAGTGGTGCCGGCTCTCTCTCGTATCGGGAAACCCGACCGCGTGGCTGTGCTAACACATGGCTAGCAGTCTCCTGGAGCGAGCGGAGGGCTCGAGTGACGACCTCTTGCGGGAAGAGCTCCCAGGGGCCGTGTTCCTGCGCAGTGTGTCATCTCACTCATGTCCACAAGAAATCACCCACATTGGTTGCAGATAGCCCAAGGAAAAGAAGAGACTTCTATCTTTATTCATCGCAATGCCCACAGCAGCATATGGGTTCGAGTCACTACCGCTATCCCGCTAGAGAAAACAAATTTTAACACAGCCTTATAAGTAACCCAATATCATCCTTTTCACAGACATCCACTCGTAAACTCTATTTTGCAACAGGAGGCAGTGGGCGGCACTCCGCGGCCTGGAACTCTTCGCGGGCCCTTGGTTCGATGCACGGGGCCCACGGACCACGAGGCCCGCAATAGCTGTGATGACAGTACACTGTGTTGCGGCGTTGTCTGATTAAGCAAACAGTCTGAGCATGGAAAGAGTAGCCCCTAGGGTTTTACCTGTATCCCTACTTCGTAGAGGCCATGACATTTTGGTGCTGAACGAATATTTAAATGTTAACTTTTCAACATTGTTTGTATGCTCTTCAGTCCTATATTGTTTCATGACAATAAGTTAATTTTTTAATTGTTCAATTGATGCTTAATTTTTCTCATTTCCGGTGTTAGAACATTTTTACTTTACTAATGAAAACAAGATGAATGAATTTCACCAATTTTAAATAAATGAACAGTTATAATATGTTCTGTGGATCAAGACATTTAACAGTATGTATACATACTTTTTTGAAGATGTTTGGTACAATGGAATTTGCTTTAGCCTATATAATCATGATGAAACATATGTAACAATTTTTTTATACTAAAAATTATGTTATTTCGAATTTGATTTTTCTTCGACATTCCTTCGCACAATGTAAGCTTCGCTTCGACTTGGCTTCGCATTTAAAAAGAGACCTTCGCACATGCATATCAATTTATGTCCTTCAGGTCAGTGTCAAATCGTTGGTCAAACTTCTGTAAAAAATAGAATAAAAATTAATCAGTTAAGTAAGTCAAAGTAAGGTAGAATACAAATGCTTACTTTGACTTCCAAAATTGGATTTTTTTATATTTGTTTGCTCGAATATGTTCAAGGTTTTAAATTTATTTAATTATTTATATTTAAAAAACCTGTTAAAATAGTTGATACGACTTTTTATGAGATCGCATTCTTTAATAAATATTTCAACGTCAATTTTTCTAATGCAGGTTCCACATGCGATGAAATAGAAAATATTTGCAGGTACACACTGCAATAAATTCTTCTTTATAATTTTTTTTAATGCTGTTCATAACTACTCTACTCAAGATCAAATTTCGGTTGACATAAAACTGAGGAACGCTGCATTACATGTGAAATCGTATTCGACACTAACATAAATTTAAACTTTAAATTAAATCTTTAATTTTTACTTTATAAAGGTTTGTCATATGTTCAAATCAACGAAATATTCTTTCATATCAATGAAGCCACACCAGTTCACCTTAATGAAATGCACATGCATTCAGTAACAACGATCCTCGGATCACAGATTAACCGAATGAATGTAATTTACTACTTTACGTTTTGATCATTCGCTACGTGAAGTGAATGTGTTACAAATTAAATCAGAAGACAGTTTCTTAAAAAATAAACATACCATTACTAAAACACTATCGCATGAAAATCACACAATATTACAAGCTGACATGCAGGTCAACAACAGCAAAGGGACACAATTTTGCTTCATTTAATGAACGTTGGCAAACGATGTAACAATTGCTACGAGTCAAGCAAACAAACTCGTTCTTTGATTTTGCGTTAAAATTAATAAACATCGCCTAGCAATCAATTGTGATATAGTCACCTTAAACTGAATTACGAAGGAATAGCTCAAGGATCTGGAGAAGTTGTTAACTTTCCTGATAGTCCATCGACATTTCGTAAACGGTCTCGTCATTATGCCAAGGGCTGAGCTATCTTAGCTGAGGATCTTTTATGTGGTTAACCCTTAGCGTCGGGACATCGTGCTATCCCCGGACACTCTGTGACGTGACATCGAGCTTGGTACATTCTTCCCCAATACGGACCCGCGGTCTGTTCTACCACCCGCTAAGCTATATAAACCTATCCAAGTAGCCGTGTGCTGCTACTCCCATCGCTTCTGTCCCTTTGAAGCTGGCCCGCAGTTGTACATCCCTATCAGCCTGCATAGTACAAGCGTTTTACTTTCTCGCTGTCCAGAACGTGTCCGTTTATGAAGAAGCCTTGTTCACTAACTAAACGAGCTTTTTTTTTGTGTGGCAAAATACGATTGACCACCAAACCATACCAAAAACTCCTTATAGTTTGAAAATTATAAACAAAATATTTTTCATATCTGATAAAATTAAATTTGCTGCTGTCATCTACCGAAGATCAAAAATCTAGGTGAAACATAACATAGATCAATGTAGAATACAGTTATCGATAGAAATGCTCAAATAAATATTATAATATACGGGCTAGTTTCGTCGAGCTGCAGCACGAGACAGATTTCATACAACAGTTTCTTCAGGTAAATAATTATCTTCATAACCATAAGTTTACTTCCATTCTTCTAAACAGCACTAACTTTACCATTAGTAAAAAATATGAAGATTTTTTATTTCACTATTTTTACCCATAAAAATAGCAATTTAAACTTATACACAAAATTTAAGTAGTTTCCTCTAGTGAGTGTAACATTATAAAATTCTTAGAGTCAATTAATATTGTCAAATCATCATCCAAAAGATCATAGTGTTCGTTGGCTTCAATGCTACTAGGGAGCAAGGGCGGACCCAGAAAGATGTTAAGGGAGATCCCAATTAAAGTTTCCAGTATATAATTTCAGTATATACAGTTTTGAATTATTCAGTACATTTCATTTTGTGGTTTTCTAACGTCCCATTATCTGTAGCACTGCAGTAAAATAATATTTCAGTAATATTAAAAAACTATGATTGACTATGAGAAAGTACGAAAATCATTCAGGGGGAGAGGGGATGCCAACATGGTAAACTGAATTTTCACATACGCTGTATATGCTATCATTTGGAAATTCCACATCTACGATGGTAACGAACGTGTCAGTTCTATTGAAGCCACGGAGTTACGTGTTGTTGCTTCTAAATCCAGCTTGTGCTCGTTGTAAACTGAAGATATTGAGTTTCCATATTATTACATGCTGAAGCAGCATAACTTTTACATTCATATATTTATTATAGTGACTAAAAACAATGCAGGTACTAAAATTCTTCATTTGTCCCGCGTAACGTTAGTGGCACGCTAAGGTTAGGTTTTTTTTTAGAGTAGTCGATAACCGGATGGTTTCATGTGGTCTGAATAAACTGAATGTTAAATGGAGAAGCAGAAATTTATATATATATATGTATATATCACAGGTAATTTTAACGCATTCTTAACGTCTTGAAAAGTTATTAAACAAACATTACCTTAAATACATTCGTTCTTCATGATTTACTTCATTTTTTTGTTGTAAGGTTTTTTGGTGGGTGGGGGTAGGGAAGGGGTTGTTCTCCTCCCTAAATGACCTGAACAGCGTAGACTTAGCTGAGATAAATTAATAATATCACCAACATTGTGCACAACTGTAAAAGTTTCAATTACCGGTATCTTCATAGGGATTATAATCTTTTTATAGGCCTACCGATTCCTAACATAGCCATATAATATTTCTAAAACGTAAAAGTTTGCACCTATGGTATGTTGTTGCTTCTTTACTTTCGAAACCTATTCCGATAAATTTTGGGAGGAAGTATCCCTAATATTAGCTTAAGACATACACGCAGTTCTTTATGGACTAGCAAGTAAATTACATTTACAGAAATAAATCATGACGTCACAGACCACAATGGTAATGCAAATAGGCATTAACTGACTTTCAACATATTTATTTATTTAATCACGATTTTGAGTATTTTACTGTGTGTACGATTTATGATCATCGTAGGCATCAGAACTCCTTGCAACACATCGGAAATGGAACTTGTCGACAGCATCTAACATAGGTAAATTTAACACGAGTTTTTCGTTTTTCCTTCTGGAGAAAATGCCCCCCCCCCCTCCACCCCAATTATTTTCCCCTCCACCTCTCCTCAATATCCATCCATCCTGCTACGTCCTGCCAATCAGCTGCCTACTTTCACGCTAGCCTATCGCGTAACTTCTGGCACAAGCACTAAATTGAACCTGCTGAAGGGCGAACTTTTCATTCAGTACCCTTCTGAAGTAGCAGCAACGAAGCACTGACAAATGGTGAGTTTAATTATTATATTATATTTATGTTATATGTTGAAATTATTTCTTTAATGTCTGTTGTAGTACTGAAATGATTTAAAGGTAAATTTTTGCAATTTTTTTTCTGTAAAATTATATTCAGAAAAAATCTGTAAGTATTTTTTCCTTCCCAAAAATACAAAATATTATGATTTTAGGCATTGATGGATGAAGCAATTCATAACCATTGGAACAGATGACAAAGAAAATTTCACTTAGGCCCATCCTACAATGGCACGGAAACAGAGACGGATCTCGTGGAACAGAGCTTCTACAACATCACGCAGACAGAGACGTACCCGCACGGATTAGCTCGGCGGTGCTGAGGGTCTTGCGTTTACGTTGCTCCGCGTGCCCCATAAAGCTGCGGTGGTAGCCATGTTTGTTTATGTTCAAAAAAAGGTTAACAATTGTTTCAATCAGAAGAATATTTAGTTTTAGATTTATATTATGTCGTTTAATTGTTAATATTTTCGTTCTGGCTGTGATAGAGTTTCGGAGCATAATAATTTCAAGAATTAAATTAAAGTTTCGTAGCCTTAAGATGCAATCCCATTGGTTGCCATTCGTAGTGTTTCCATACATTGTGGAAGCAGCAGACGCGACAGCGAAATGTTCCGGGACGCCCCCGTCTTCGTTTACGTCATTCGTCTCCGTTTCCGTGACATTGTATAACGGGCCTGAATGAATATTGTGGGTACATATAGGTTATAGATATTATCATCATTAACAAAATATTTATTGACAAAAGGCCCTGGTGAGTGGCACGTCATGGCAAGTGTACGAACTTACAGGTGATTCGTAAAGGCCTTTTTTCTTCTTCTTTTGCCTAACCAAGTTTAAAAATTAGGACGTGATTACACGGGACCTTAAACTAACTAACGTAAATATGTTCAACTATTGCGTGTGGTTACTCCTCTACATGAGCCTCTGATTGGCCGTTGAGTTTTGAGTGTAGAGTCTGTAAACAGTCCTTTGCGAAAAACGCAACAAGGAGAACGTTTCTCACTCAAGTTCGTGTACTACTTGACCGAATAAAAAAAAAAAAGTATTGTTTTGAAATTGATGCTGATGGTAGTTATTTGACGGATGTACACAGGTAGCTTAAAAGTAAATAGGATCCAGAACACATTCATTCGATGACAGTGGACATCCGGTTTTGGAGTTTAACACAGTTTGCACCAACTGCCGTGTAACCCTACTTTTCTCATTTGTAAACATGTTCATCTGAAGTAGTTGTGGGTCCCGTGTCACGCCGTAATGTGTTTGTGAGTGTTCTGTGTAGGTAGAGATAAAAGATAGGGTGAAGTGTGGGAAAGGCCAGGACTATAGATGGTGGCGATAGCTGTTCGTAAAACTGAAAGAGAGCAGGAGGGGGAAATGGTGAAGGTGGGGAAACAGTTTTTTAGAAACCGACCAAACATACAGTGGCCAGTATTATGACCTGTTCCGAAGTCGGCAAAATCCTGGTTCCTTTTTTACATAAGGATACCAATATTTATTGCGTTATTTATTTTTAATGCATGAGGATGTATAAACAGCGAATAAAGGCGTTAGCACATAGAACCACAACAAGCAGCCAAGTCGAGTGTCCGGAAAACATCAATTTCTTAAAAAAATGTCATAACTGCAATGAAGTCACACATTACAAAAACACAAATGCGTACCAGTCACGAACAGGTGATAAAAACGGTAGTGGAACTAGTTCAGGCGGCTTCTTCTTGTCTCCTCTAATGGAGGAAAACTGTGCACAATGTTATCACAGGATATTATACCGCACTGTTTGTACTGAACCACTCACCTGGTACATTCATATAAAAATCTCTCTCAGTGTGTATATGTCTTTGTGTGTGTGTCTATATGTATGTATATATATAAGCTTAAATGCACACGCAAAAATTAATTTTATAAGTGTCTTATTTTTATATGTAACTTCCACGGACATTTACAATAACGAAAAAAAAAAAAAACTAATAATTTGTAAACGAAATGTCCAAATAAATCATGGTTTATTGACAGGAATATTGCATTCGTAAGGTCTGAACGGCTAAACTTGAGGCGTCCATGTAATTGTACTAACTACTTGTTATTAATATTAAGTGGTAATATATATTTATATGTAATAAAATTATTGGTATGCATTATGCTGCGGTGTTCTTACGAACTACACGAGAGGATGTATGATGGAGTAGTTATACCACTTGCCTCCCACCCGATGTGATATTGGTTCGATACACGGGTTTTCGCACGTGGGAAACGTGCATTTAAATTTATTCCGGGTAGTATCTTTTACACCACTCATTTATTACGTCGCTGTAGTAAGATCCTTCTTTTGAGGTCACATTCTTGCAACTATTGGTTATGGAAAAAATAGCTTATTTAAAAGTAAATCAAGGATCATATTTATTTTACAATATTTCTTAAAGTAACGCACACATCGCACACATACGGCGATTACTTGTGTCGGTTAAAGGCACTCCAGCCACTTCACTGTTGGAGAATTCCGCATGTCTGTGATAGTGGTATTGTTCAGGTAGGAAGGGTTCGTATTTATCTCCGTCTATGTACTGCGTGGGAACTCTCTTTCTATTAGACTTGGGCATTCCTGTGTAAAATAATCTCCGTGTCCCGTATAGGAAGGGCTGTGATAGAGTGGGATGTCATGTTGCCAAAAGTAAACCTAGCAGGTAGGGACATTCTTGGAAGCGCGGTCACTCATCCCTGCCTTTCTGTTTGAAGATTTTGGCTTGGTTCATAATTTAAAAAATAAGCGAGTGCATAGAAACCTATGCGCACGACTCATGCACACGACCTGTGCGAAATCGGTTCACAAATGAAATCTTACTGTTATTTTCAGCCAATGAAATTACGCGATGTAGCCGACATCTGTTAACAGTGTTAGTAAGTAACGGTATCAACTACCAAAAAATTATTATCTCGTTTCATCTGACTAACGTAATGTGATCACTATTCTTTAAAAAATATATAAATAGGGTTTACATAAAAACTTTAGTTTACTATTTTAACCACGACACATATTTAATTTTTAATTATCGATAGTGACTTACCTATATGAAATAGCATTATTTAATTTTTTAAACCAGAAATTACACCTGAGAATTGTAATATTTCGATAATTACTTGCTACAGTACGATTGATAAATATAAATACTGTAGTTCTTTAAAAAATGGATTCCTTCTCTACTCACATTGGCTGTTGCACCATGCGTCCACGTCGTAAATAAAATATATTCATGTCTCTCCTATGCACACGACCTTGATATGTGCTGTTGTGATTCAGTAGGTAAGAAAACATGGCAACCAATGCTTATGCGCACGACGTACTGTTGCTGTTACTGTTATTTTTTCAATTGTGAATACATCAATACATCCTTCAACTGCCTGCTTGTCCTCTTCTACTGCTAGACATGCCAGACAGTGGCTTTCAGTGTGAAGCGCAACAGCTCGTGGAAGAGTGATTAACATGTAGATACCTAAGCAATAAGAAAAAAGTTTTACTATTTGGTATAATTAAATGTAATCATTTGCGAAAAGCGCAACATTTAAAGAATGCAAATCATGAGAAAATCGCCAAGATTCGTTAATTTAATAAATGTCCTTCGGTTACATATATTGTAACCGTGGTGCTGTGCTCAAAACAAAACCATAATTATTGATAATAAATGTCCGGTGGAAGCGTCAGGCTAATTATCTAAAAGAACTTGCCAGAGGGGCACAGCCCCACTTACAAACACAATTTAAAATTAACCTCCCTGACAGTAGGAAAGGTTACGTGGATTGTGGTTTCAAGTAGCAGCAAATGAAAACACTCGTATGGTTTGGTTTCATTAGAGGCTTTTACTGTTGATTAGTAGTTTAGTATCTTTTCATTGATAGGTTTCTTACATTAGAAAATATCTTGCGGCATTACAGCCATTACAAACAAAACTGCTAACAATGTCAGATTCTTATTTTTGATACATTACATTGAGTAACTAACGAATAAAAAAAGGAGAAAGAGGGGCCGGGGGGGGGGGGGGGAACACCATTTCATACTATGCTAAGTTCAACTGTTTAGGAACATTGAGCTCGCAGGCTCATAAAACAAATATATGTGTTTAAAATACAATATTTTATAATAATATGGAAAACGTCCTAAAACTGGCGGAGTTATAAACTGTTCTTCACTTCTTTTTGAGGGGTGCCGAAAGATGGAGGGAGACTCCGTTATAGAGGCTCACGAGTTACATGTTGAGGTGCAAAATGTGGCGCCGGAACTGGGCCGCCATCTTGAACTGGTCTGGGGTCCTTGAAGTACTCTGGGATTCTGGAACCCTCTGGGATTCTGGAACCCTGCCTGTAACCAATAATCCACCTGGATTAGCTTGGTTAGCAGGCAGTTTATGACGGGCGAAGTTAAGCCCAAAAAAAAGGCAACCTAACAGGTTTGTGTGGGACGAAGTGCAGCTTACCTTAGCTGGCAGGGTGAAGTAGGTAGTGGCTGTCCCTGGGGGTGATCCGGGGATGCGCGGCACGGGAGCTCGCGGTAGCCATAGAAGAAATAGTTATGGCGAAAACCCAAAAAAAAACTAAAGTTAAACTTAGCTATTTGGGCAGCTACTAAGAAAAACTAAAAAAAATCTAGGCGACATGGCCTGGCTCAGAAGCAACTACATTATTGCCGAAAGCGGATCACGATAGCTGCTGGTCGTTACTGCGACCTGTTGCAAAGATGCGCGCTGGACGAGAGCTGCCCTCAAAATCCCTGAAAATGGCGCCGGGACGCTAACTTAAACTTTAGTTCGGTCGTCTGTTCCTCTGGAGGAGGGGATCGGGAAACCCGAAGTGCTCCGAAGGGCTCCGAAAGAAAAAAAAGGGCTCTGGCGACCTATCGACTAAGTGTGAGGTCGACTGTTTCTCCTGGTGGGGATAGGGGATAGCTGGTTCGTCCTTTCGCCGCTAGATGGCGTGGGCATGCAGATCGGAGTCTCTCAGAGACCATCGCGGCACTTGGTGGCCGCCATTTTGCAAGTGGGGGGGGGGGATTTTGGCCTTGAGATTGGTCACTGGCGCGGCTGGCCGATGACCGCTGTGGACCAGGGAGGGGTGGGGGGTATGTCCGGTGAATGACCTTCCCTGGGAGACTTCGCCGGCCAGGCGTCGGGACGTGCGGCGGAGCTTGAAAAAAGGACACCAAAACATGTTAGAGACCGCAAACTTCAGCACACCTCCGAGAAGGGGTGGAGGTGACCATGGGAAGCTTAGGGTGGCTACTTTCGTCACGCGTAGCGCTAAACTCGTGACGAGACGCGACGGCCAGTGGATACCGTTGCTGATGATAGCCCTGTAGTCGGCTAGACCCAGCAAATTTGGTGGGAAACGGCGGTGAGAGCACTATACTGCTCAACAAGCTAACCTGCCGGTACACTCGACCGAACAAGTTTGGATGGGGGCGAAAGCAGCGGGCGAAGGAGGAAAATTGAAGTTATAAAAAAATTTAAAATTTTGTAAAACTAAGAAAATAAAAAAAATCGTGCCTAAAGTAGCACTGATTCGGCACATACTCCCCCGCTTAAATGCGGAGCATATAGGGAAAATAAAAAACAAACCTACACTTATTAGTAAAACTAGTACCAGGTTCGCCTGTATCCTACTACTTACAAAAAATAATTTTACGGTCAATTCGAAGGTGTATAATAATTAATTTAATTACCCTTAACGGTGAATGAAGTCATGAGGAAAGTTGATCTCAGATGTTGGGAATGGTGTCACGTGACAAAAACTCTAAACATGGGCGCTGTGAGGCGGGCCGAAAACACTGGGCCGGAACCGGAACTTGGTCCGTCGGGTGCCAGTTATGAAGGTGGGGATTTGTGTACCCCTGAAAATAATGAAAGTGGGAATGTAAACCCCTGTAGTCTTTCCATAAGAAGCCGAAGGCATTGGGACTTAGCCCTGCACAGTCAGGCGATGGAGAAGACAGTCAAATTTGCTGCTTGCCCGAAGGCGAAACAGAACCTCAGTCCCAGAGTGACACAGGGCCTATGGGTGGTATTCCCTTGGCGGAATTTTAAATGATTGGGGATGAAAACCCCAACAGATCAACAATCCGTAGGAGAGAATGAATTTAAAAATATTAAATATTCGATAAATTAAGAAATTTCAGCGCATACCACTCTGATGTTTATTATTATTAACTAATATTTATTATTTAAATGTATTCTGCAAACAAAACGATAAATTAACGACTCTTCGCACTCAAATTTAAATTATTTAAAGAAATGTAAAATGCAATAAACCAACAATTATAAATCAAAAAGGGATAAATTATAATGGAGCGGTTAGATCTTCCATGACTGCTGATTGGCTTCGCACTGCCTGAGAGGGGGTTTGAACATAGGCCGTCCAAAAATGAGTGGTGGGAATGTAACCCAAAGAACACTCGAAAATGGTCATGAGATTTTTCACTCAGAGGACCTTGGTCATGGCTCGTTGGCTCAGAGGACCCTAACTTTTGCGCCGCTCGTTGGCTAGCTTGACCTAGCTCCTATTTTAGAAAAACACATAAAAGAAACCAGTTTGCCGTCTGGAAGTCACGTAGCTTTTACTTAAATAAACAATCTCATCGATAACGATGTAAAAGAAATACAACTTTGGGGTGGAATGCAAAAGAAAAAGAAAAATGGCTAGATGTGACAGCTTCAGTGCTCAGACTCTATGTACGTCACTGTACATCACATTTACGTGCAAGGGAAAATAAAGAAATAAACATGTACAAGTATTAACGCAACATCAGTAAAAAAAAAAACACTACAAACATTATTCTTGCTTACTTTACGAATTATGGTTATTAAAAAAAGGAACGTAATCAGAAATTAAATATATGAAATCGTGGAACAAGATTCATGAAGATTAAAAAAATATCAGAGAGGTATTTCTGAGCAAAAAAAAAATTAAAACTATTTACGTCAAATAGCTTGTTAAAGACTGAACTTACGTATGTAAAAATTAAAAATTAAAATATCTTAAATTACCTAGCTTGTGCTAGCCTAGAAACGGGATGCTCAAACATACCCAAATTAATTAAGTGGACCTTTCGTTGGGGGTTGAAAGTATTTCACCCTTCTCGGTGATTACCATAAATATTAAAATGAGACTAGTTACCTCGTAGCTGCTTAATTTAGGGGGAATACGTATTTTAATATGATTGATTTTATTATTATTAATGAGCAAAAAAGGATGCCTGTTGCCCTACTACTTGTAATAAAACAGAATTAATTCCATGTCCTTTGACTGTAACACTTTATGAGTCAAACACAAGGTTTATAATTAAATAGGGTCCATTTAAACTTGGTTGAATTATTTAAAAATAAATCCTTAAAATCATTTAATAAATAAAAAAATATTAAATTCAGAGCTTAAATTTAAATTACCTGTATGCTTACAACTATTTATGCCGTTGTTATATTAATGAAATGAAATTCATCCCGTTTATCTCAGATTTTGGATATCGTGTAGGAACACAAAATGGGCGCTATGAGGGAGGCCGAAAAGCACTGAGGCCAAAACAAGGGAAATGCGTCCTTGAGCACTCAGTGATATATGGGGATTGGAACCCCTGTATATGGGTATGGTGACCCGTAACTTACAAAACTAAATTGGGAATATAACCCCTGTACATAATTGTTTCGCTGTCCATAAGAAGTCGAAGGCATTGAGTCATAGCTCTGCACAATCTGACGATGGATCAGACGAAATGGATGAATTTAATACTTGCTTAAAAAGCGAAGTACACCTCGGTCCCGGATACCTACATTTATTAACTCACATAGGCTCAATATGTTCAAGCTCTGACGGTTGATCAGACCATCAGGCTGAAGCAGAGAGACCTACGAGGGAATTTCACCCCTGAGTTAGTTCGGGTTCGAAACCCGCAAGATCAACAAATTTGGATGAAAAATGGATAATGAAAAAAAATTTAGATGTTTTAAATACATAGCTGTACACCACCTTATAAAGGAAATTAACACCGATCCAAAAAAAATATAAAAGTTAATAAATTGTTTACTCAAAATTCATAATTACAAAAATATTATTTATCCTTTACTTAGCCGTCTTAGATTGATTGGCAAATAGCTTATAGAAGACTCGACGTTAAAAAAGTATAGTACTCTATCTTACAATAAATTCCTCACCTCATGGCTAGCGTAAAAGGTATTGGGGATTCAACCCGTGTATATAAACAATTTAATTCAGGCCCTTTCCTTAAAGGCATGAGTGATTGCACCTCTCTTTGGGTGATCACGAAATAAATCTAAACAAAAGCTAGGCACATGGGTGTGTATGGTGACACAATGAAATGGTACGTCGACGTATATTCACGTTGCTGGTGAACGATGCAATAGGGTTAGAGTACTTGTTTAAATTACTTATGAGCATATTCTTATTTTATATTACGTAATGAATGGACCCTTTATACATTTATTTTATGTAATATTAAAATACTTAATCGTTAATTTTAAGATACTTAGAAATAGTAAACAATGGAAGGTTCTTAACATTAGCTAAAACAAAATTTTTATATTATCATATTATTTGTATTTTTAATGTTATTATCAGTTATATAAATATATTATGTTATAATTTACGTTCCCTAGATTAAGAAAATACTTTGCTGCTATATTAATGCAGTATAGATTATTTATAGTGCTTGATTTGTGACATAAAAATTATATTATTATTAGGACATACAAAGCATGGGTAGTTTGTTTACAAAATAAGTGTTACGTGGGTGGAGTAGAGAAGAGTTCCGCGCGGTTGGCGGCCCTGCCATGTGGTGAAGAGATAACATGTTGGCGCGCGCAAGGCGCCGAGAGACAAAACAAAAAATACCACGATGTCCGAAAGGACTTCTATTATCTGTTTTTCACAAAGATTGCCTGGTTTGCAGGCGGATGTGTTATAAAAAAAAACACAGATAAAGGGAGGAATTTAGAAAAACTCAGGGCACTGTCGGCCGCGAGTAACAAACTAGATTGCAACGCATTGTTACGCTGCCGGACACGGGTCAACGGCATGACCTTGTCTCCACCAGCCGGTGAGGCGTGGAGGGGAGGGGTGAAGTGGTGACAGGGAGAATGACACGCGCGCTGATAAAGCATGCTGCCCCCACGGACGTAGCGCCGACGGGAGGAGGCCGCGCGGTGTCTCACCGCGCGCAAACACAGTCACAGCGGGACGTAAAATACGAGAGAATTTTAATTTAACTCACTTTGGGTGAATCAGATTGGGTGCCAGTTTTAGGACTTACAATAATACTATATAACGAAAATCTTAGTGACAAACAAAAAAAATATTTATACCAAATAAATTTAAAGCATTCTCATAAATCAAACCAAAATAGAGTTAACAATTTAAGAGTAACCATATCACACAAACTGCTACCACATTGTAACCGTAACCATGCTCTGCTACCAATTTGTAACCGTGGTGCTGTGCTCAAAACAAAACCATAATTATTGATAATAAATGTCCGGTGGAAGCGTCAGGCTAATTATCTAAAAGAACTTGCCAGAGGGGCACAGCCCCACTTACAAACACAATTTAAAATTAACCTCCCTGACAGTAGGAAAGGTTACGTGGATTGTGGTTTCAAGTAGCAGCAAATGAAAACACTCGTATGGTTTGGTTTCATTAGAGGCTTTTACTGTTGATTAGTAGTTTAGTATCTTTTCATTGATAGGTTTCTTACATTAGAAAATATCTTGCGGCATTACAGCCATTACAAACAAAACTGCTAACAATGTCAGATTCTTATTTTTGATACATTACATTGAGTAACTAACGAATAAAAAAAGGAGAAAGAGGGGCCGGGGGGGGGGAACACCATTTCATACTATGCTAAGTTCAACTGTTTAGGAACATTGAGCTCGCAGGCTCATAAAACAAATATATGTGTTTAAAATACAATATTTTATAATAATATGGAAAACGTCCTAAAACTGGCGGAGTTATAAACTGTTCTTCACTTCTTTTTGAGGGGTGCCGAAAGATGGAGGGAGACTCCATTATAGAGGCTCACGAGTTACATGTTGAGGTGCAAAATGTGGCGCCGGAACTGGGCCGCCATCTTGAACTGGTCTGGGGTCCTTGAAGTACTCTGGGATTCTGGAACCCTCTGGGATTCTGGAACCCTGCCTGTAACCAATAATCCACCTGGATTAGCTTGGTTAGCAGGCAGTTTATGACGGGCGAAGTTAAGCCCAAAAAAAAGGCAACCTAACAGGTTTGTGTGGGACGAAGTGCAGCTTACCTTAGCTGGCAGGGTGAAGTAGATAGTGGCTGTCCCTGGGGGTGATCCGGGGATGCGCGGCACGGGAGCTCGCGGTAGCCATAGAAGAAATAGTTATGGCGAAAACCCAAAAAAAAACTAAAGTTAAACTTAGCTATTTGGGCAGCTACTAAGAAAAACTAAAAAAAATCTAGGCGACATGGCCTGGCTCAGAAGCAACTACATTATTGCCGAAAGCGGATCACGATAGCTGCTGGTCGTTACTGCGACCTGTTGCAAAGATGCGCGCTGGACGAGAGCTGCCCTCAAAATCCCTGAAAATGGCGCCGGGACGCTAACTTAAACTTTAGTTCGGTCGTCTGTTCCTCTGGAGGAGGGGATCGGGAAACCCGAAGTGCTCCGAAGGGCTCCGAAAGAAAAAAAAGGGCTCTGGCGACCTATCGACTAAGTGTGAGGTCGACTGTTTCTCCTGGTGGGGATAGGGGATAGCTGGTTCGTCCTTTCGCCGCTAGATGGCGTGGGCATGCAGATCGGAGTCTCTCAGAGACCATCGCGGCACTTGGTGGCCGCCATTTTGCTAGTGGGGGGGGGGGGGATTTTGGCCTTGAGATTGGTCACTGGCGCGGCTGGCCGATGACCGCTGTGGAGCAGGGAGGGGTGGGGGGTATGTCTGGTGAATGACCTGCCCTGGGAGACTTCGCCGGCCAGGCGTCGGGACGTGCGGCGGAGCTTGAAAAAAGGACACCAAAACATGTTAGAGACCGCAAACTTCAGCACACCTCCGAGAAGGGGTGGAGGTGACCATGGGAAGCTTAGGGCGGCTACTTTCGTCACGCGTAGCGCTAAACTCGTGACGAGACGCGACGGCCAGTGGATACCGTTGCTGATGATAGCCCTGTAGTCGGCTAGACCCAGCAAATTTGGTGGGAAACGGCGGTGAGAGCACTATACTGCTCAACAAGCTAACCTGCCGGTACACTCGACCGAACAAGTTTGGATGGGGGCGAAAGCAGCGGGCGAAGGAGGAAAATTGAAGTTATAAAAAAATTTAAAATTTTGTAAAACTAAGAAAATAAAAAAAATCGTGCCTAAAGTAGCACTGATTCGGCACAATATATTTAGGTAAAGATTGAAATTGAATTTTTAAAGATAATTAATGAATGTTATCTCACAAAATACATTACCGACACAATTAGTATTTCAATCAAACAAGCTGGTAAAATGTTTTATCGGTGACATGGTTCTTGAAAAGGGTTTTTAATTATAAAAAATACATTACTGTATTTTTAAAATAAAATATGTTTTAGAGTTTTCTGTACATAATTGTACAGCTTAAAGTTGTTGTATGCTAAAATTATTGGCTTGAAATAACTTTAAAAATTAGTTACAAGTAATGTTTTTTGTGATGGCAGACCATTTATATTAACTTTTAAGTACCTATAAATACCTTCAAATACCTTTAAAATACGCTGCCCATAAATGTATATAATTTAAACTTAGTAAACATCCGGTCGAGTTGGCAATAAGAGCGGAAAAGCACAAATTTAATGCATTAATGTCTTATCAAAATTATAACATTTTAATGGTTTCCTTTATATTTTCTCTATGTGAACAAGAGTAATAATAAAGCATTTTGAAGTTTGTAATATTTTCACATTTCTCCGTGATAGTGCATGGACACGAGTAAGTACGTCAAGTGCGTAAGTTTCGCCTTGAGAAGAATGATACGAAACAAGAAAAAGAAGATAGTAAGTAGGGGTTTCAAATATGTTCAGCTAAACCTTAACACACAATTTTAAATTAACACAATTTCTAATTAACCACCACAAAATACACAGAATGTGACACTTCACAAATATTTAGAGGTCAAAAAATAACTACCAAAATCAATCCGTCCCGTCGTTTCTAGCCCACTGTGTTTGCCTGTGTTGTTGCATTATTTTTCCTGACTAAGTTCTTTCCGTGGAATTCTTGTGCTGTCTCGTTTTTTAAATCTTAAATATTTTTTTCTGTGCTGTCATCGTTGTGTTGTCCATAATGCATGTTAATTGTCCTCGCTGGTTTCTTTTGTTCGGCTAAAACTGATTCAGTCTTGTTTTCTGTGGAAATTAAATTTCTGTCTTCATATTTTTAGATTTATTTTTATTTAGTTTCGTAATTATTTCCATTATAACAGTACAAACTGCAATGGCGTATGTCCAAACGAATTCACTAGATCAAAAAAGTTTAAGATTAAAATTATAAGATTCGTACAAAATTCGTACGTATTCGATGTTGTGCGTACAATGTGAGCTATGACATTTTTCGTCCTCAAACTATCGTTTTTCCAACCCCTTCCAATATTAGCTCATCTCATAAAATACCGATTTAGAAAAAAGTTTCGAATAAAAATTAAAAAGGTTCACAAAAATTTTTTAATGGTTTTGAAAGGGAGTTGGGAATTTTTTATATCATTCACCTATTTTTATATATATATATTTAAGCTTTCAGATACAGTTCGTCTAATCGAAATAAGTGGTTCGTCTCATAAGACTCCTTTCAGATAAACATTTTTGATAAAAATTGCAATTAAAAAATATTGAACATATTCAATAGTGTTCGTACTGAGGGAGTTATGATTACTTTATATAAATTACCCCGAACTTTATTTTTAACTCTTTCATAAACAGTATAATAAAAAATGTTTTAACAAAAGTTTTAGATAAAAGTTATAAGATTAATGCGAAATTCTCACGGATCCAAAGTTGTGCCTACAATGGGAGCTTTGATTTTTTTGTACTCAAACCCTTGTTTTTTTTAACCCCCTGCAGTTATGGTTGGTCTTATAAAAAATAGCTAAGACAAAAATTTATTTTATTACTTCTACAAATATTAATACGTTCAAACAGGTGTGATTTTTCTCATACTGTGTGAGTAACAGCAATTGTTCTGTGTTTTTTAAAAATAATTCCCATTTATTCTCCACTTTTAGAATATATATATATATATATATATATATATATATATATATATATATATATATATATATATATATATATCAGTTTAGAAATGATTGGTGAAAAATTGTGGCAGTTTCTGTGTCCACAAAAGTATATAAATATAAATGTATATATGTATATATCTATAACCTTTTCAGTTGACGATGGATTTTAGGTTTAGGCCTATGGGCCATGAAACGGAAACGAAAAACTATACGAAAATTTCCCGCAATGCTGCAATGGTAGTATTTATTTGAAATCTACCTAAAAATTATAGCCGCTTGTATAACAGCGAACAATACTGTATTGTTGTAATTAAATGTCGCGTAAATACGATTGAACGATGGACTGTAAGATTTTCAATTTATTTATTATTTCTTATAAAATACAAACTATTTTCTCCTCAACTGGTGACGCATTTACAGTGAGTAATTTCATTGTGTCCTATTTCACATATCCTTGATAAACGGATAAACAAAGCAACATTATTAGATTTCCGTGAAAATAACACGTCAAAAATGTTCTTGTTCGATTGTGATTCAGATGAACGTCACGCCTTTTAAACTATATGAGAGGCCAAGCTTTATTGCACTTCTGTGTTGCATTTTTACTTATCAAATGCACTTTAGTTTATAATCTGGAATTGTGAAAGCAGTGTTGATGATTATAATCACGAAATTTTGGTATAGCCTCAGTTTTGTGCAATGATACTGTGGTCTGGGACGCGGCAATTTCCCCACACCTGACAAATCGTTTAAACTTCCGTGGGGCAAAGAAGAAAGCCCTCTGGCCTAGAAGCAGGTAGAGAGGATTATCACAGACGGGAAAGGTACTTGGCAACGCCGAGCAAAGTCCGCCTGCTCTTTCCGAGAAGAGGGAAAGAAGAGCCGGACAGTGCGGCGCCACTAGAGTGGCGGGTCGCATTCAATATATTTTGGAATTCCAGGGGATACATTTCTTCCCTAGAAACTCACAACGATGATGCAGTGAAAAACACATTTTTCGTTATTTTAGATGAAAGTATATTCAGATAGGTATTTCGTAATTGTATTGTTATATTTTTAACAACACATTCTACGAAAAACTTAATTTTTTACATCTGGCTCAAGTAAACGAATAACATATTATTTTTAGAAATGTTAAGATACATCACTCAATAATTTGCATATCTACTAGTAAATTACCAAAAAATTAAAAAAACAATTACATTGATCGGCTACAAGAAATGCCATATATTTTAACTTCGAGTGCCAGCTGTAACTGTTTGTTACAATGGCGCCCATATGGCAGTTTGGAGGAGGGGGGCAGACCATATGATAGTTCGTTTAGGGGGGGGGGGGGGTGCGGGGGCCAGACCTTCAAAAATTGACAGAAAGTGCCAAAAATTGCTCAAAATTTCTCGAAAACCCATACATTTGTTCTTTTTGCTTAAACGCAATTGGGGGGGGGGGGGGGGGGGCACGGCACCACCCTGCCCATGAGTATGGGCGCCCTTGGTTAGTTGTAGTGAAAATCGGTGTTACAAAGAAATTCGTATGTATGAGGCCAACAAAAAGACAAAATAATATGCTTCAAATAATTTGGGGCCTAACACCCTTAAAACTCACATCGTAAAACCTATCGGGTTCCCCCTGGGAATTTCCATGGGCCCCCATGAAAATCCTACATATTTGCACCCCTGAATGTAATGATTAGTGTGTAATAATTTCAACCACAAATAAAGAAATACACCTACACTCATTACATATTTACGAAACCATTGCAATTGTACTTTCACATATTTGATATAATTTTCACTTGTGCAGAGGAGAAAAGGACATCAACAATGTAGGTGTACGCCGACATAGCTGTAAACTCAGCTGCCACATACATTTTGGGTAAAATATTTAATTTTCATTTGCAGTCGTAGGCGAGTTGGTATTACAGCTTAGTTTCTGCTACTCAGTAACTACCATGACTTCCTGATTTGTATCGATTCCTTGACGTTGTGAAGGATGCTTAAGTGACAACCATTTCAAGAATTTTATCAAGGATGTTTTGTGTGATTTGCGAGATACCTGCTCACACCTCACCTAACAATTTAAATATCATATATTATGGGAAAATATATATTGGCAAGTAAACATTTCAATTTTCTTGTGTAATTGTTTTATTTTATACAGATCTTACATTAGTGTATAATACAAAGTATGAAATAGCTTGTAAATACTTACCTAATATCGTAAAGTGTGCATGTTGAGTTAAATTTTTGTGCTATTATTGTGTTACGCAGATTCGCACTGCGTAACTATACGACTACCAGACAGCGCCCCTGCCCTTCTGATGGATACCACCCGCAGCACAGGGGCGCGCAATTTTTTTTTTTTTTTTTCCTAACCTAACTAAAACTAAGTGTATTTTGGAGGGGTCCGGGTTAGGGAGGGACCTAGGTGCGTCTCAGGCCGAAGCCTATACGCCTAGTCATGCTGGGATTAGCCATGCAAGGAGAGGGTCGCATGCATCATGTGCTAGGAGGGGATTGGCCAGCCATGGCAGCGATTGGCGCCATGACTAACTCCCCTCACTCTTAAATCTAGACTATAACTAGAGATAGGTTGGGCCCAGGTAAAACCTGCATAGACACAGGGAAAACCCTGGGCACATTCATGCGGGATGCAAATTGGCATGCATTACGTGTAGGAGTTTACAGGAGACAGAGGATGGTCTGGATGAAGTGTTGGACAGAGTAGAAAAGAGTCTACCATGCGGGGGTTGGGAACTTGGACTCGTAGTCCGCTTTGCTTTTTATCCAGGACTGGATTTAGTGACCAGGGACGCAAGCGCCCCTGGTGGTGAGTGGTTGCACTGACCACTCACTTCGCCGCCAGTCAGCACCTAAAAAAACTAAGAAACTAAAACAGAAAAAAGATAAATGACTTACAAACTAGGCATTTCGTTACGAAATATGCAAACACCCAACTCAGGGATGGACGTGCAGTGCTTAAGATAAAACTAAAATAAGAACTAAAAATATATATATTTTTTTTTATTTTTTTTTTTTAGATTTTTTATTATTATTTTAGAAATATATATTTTTGATGACTATTACTTAGTATCTAGGACTTATTACTAATTTACAAATCTCTAATATCTACTACTATACTACTAGTTAAATATAGAGGAACTGTCGGTGTATAAAGTTACAGGTGAATTAAGTCAAGACCTATTCGCATTCTGGCATTGTTGCAAGCTTGTAATTCAAAATCCCATGTCTTTCAGAAACACAACCGGCACTGGAGGTGAAGCCTGCCAGGCGGGCCATGCCCATCGTACATAGGGAGTCAGCCCTAACACAACAGGCAGTGAACTCCCGGGAGCCGAACCTACACCTGCGTGCTTCGGACCATTTTGAATAAGCAAATTATTCGTTAATGTCTATAATTTAAGTTTCAACTCGCGGGAGACTGATTGGCCGATCGCTCAGCCAGCCACAGCACACTACGGAGGTCTGTGAGCCAAGATTGAATTTGGCATTTTATATTTTCCATGCAACTCTGGATCTTGTTCGCCCAGTGATGAAATATATGGGTTTCTGCTTATGGCACATTTATCATAGAATTTTTGCGCAGTTCGGAAATAATAATGTTTTAAAAGTTCGAGTTTGAGCTCTCTGTGCATAGCCCTTACGGGGCAATACACAGGCGCATCTGTCGCAATACGAATACTCTTATTCTGAATTCTCTGTAGCTTGATTAAGTGAGATTCCGCTGCTGTTGCCCACACCGGCGCTGCATACGTGATTATTGGTTTTATTAGTGCGTTATAAATTATTATTCCGTTTTTAACAGAGCTACCTAAACGTCTGCTCATGACGGGGTAGAGGGTCATGAGCCTAGTGAAAGCTGTTTTTCTTTTCGCCTCTATGTGATCGCGCCATAGTAGTTTCCTATCCATGTGTACGCCTAAATATTTAACCACATTTTTGTGAGGAATTTGCTCATTGAAAAGTGTTAGTCGTGGTCTATCTTCAAGTGGCGGGAGATGTTTTCGCGTAAAAACTATAGCTTCTGATTTAGTAGGGTTTACCTTAATTCGCCATTTTGTGCACCACTGTTCTATTGAATTTAACGCGGTTTGTAATCTGTCTGCTGCGAGTTCTAGAATACTAGATCTGCTAAACAATACCGTATCGTCCGCGTAGCAGCCAAACTGAACTGATCGGTGTGCGGGCTTAGGCATATCGTGGATATAAATATTGAATAAAACCGGCCCCAAGATGCTGCCTTGTGGGACTCCTGCTTTAATTATTTTTAAATCGGACTGTGCTCCTTCTGTCGTGACTCTAAACGATCTATTTTCTAAATACAAGGCCAGTAATTTAATATAACAATCGGGGAAGCCAGTTTTATATAATTTATAAATTAAGCCTTCATGAAGTACTCTATCAAAGGCTTTTTCTATGTCCAAAAACGCTGCGAGATTATAGCTATTCTGATTGAACGCAGTTATTATTTGTTCTGTCATACGGACCAGTTGATGCGTTGTTGAATGCGCGCTGCGAAAACCAAATTGTTCGTCCGGCAGTACGTCATTTTCTTTAATGTGAGTATTTAGTCGCTGTAGAATTATGCATTCAGCTACTTTTGACAATGTACTCAGCAGACTAATGGGCCTATAATTTTGGGGCAGTGTGTTATCTTTTCCGGATTTATGAAAAACTATCACATTCGCTTCTTTCCACTGCGATGGAAAATACTGTAGTTTAAGTATTCCATTTATTAATTGAGCTAGGTATTCCAAAATTTCATCGGACAGTTTCTTAAGGACTACTGCCTGAATGCCATCGTTTCCCGGTGCCTTACGTGGTTTCATACGCCTGATAGCCTGTTTAACTTCCTGAGATTGAGTTAAGTAAGGTTTTGAGGTTAAAGGCTGATTAAGTTTAATTGTAAGGTCTCTGTATATTCTGGCATTAAATTGCGGGTCACAGGATTCGATATTAAGTTGAAAGGCTAATTCAAGGGTATTCGCGAAGGCTTGTGCTTTGTCTGTCGGTGTAAAAGCGAACCCAGTGCGTGTTTGTAGCGGAGGTATTTTATCTATCTTATGAAGGAATCGCTTTGTCATACTCCAGGTGCTACCATCTTGCACCTGTAGCTGAGAGACTTTCGTCTCCCATTGGCTGCTCCTCCATAGAGTTATTTCATCGGTAATTATTTTCTGTAATTCATTAATTCTCGCTTTAATGTCGCGCTGCCTACGTCGAGTATATTCGCGCCTTAATCTATTTTTCTGAGAAATTAAATCCCTAATATACACCGGCAGTTCATCTTGCTTAAATCTAACCACCTTTTCTGGGATGCACGAGTTAATTGCAGTTTGAATTTTAACTGTAAGTTCAGTGACTGCTGATTCGATGTTATCTTTTGTTTTGAAGTTGGCAGCATCGGCTGCAGGCAAATTATCGACTAAATACGTCTGAAAGCCTCTCCAGTCAGCTTTCTTGTAGTCTTTAATTTTTCTCGGAGGACTGATGTCAGTGTCCACGTCATCGAATAGTAGATGTACTGGAAAGTGGTCAGACGACATTTCGTGAAAGACTCTGAGTTCGAATCCCGTTTGAACTCTCTTATTTAATGCAATATCTAAAATATCGGGGTTGTGCCTTAGTACTCCGCTATCGTGAGTGGGCTCTGAGGGAGCATGTACTTGATAATTTTTGTTAGACTCGTGTCTTTGCAGCAGTAGGCCATTGGCTGTATTGCTCCGACAGTTCCAGTCTTTATGTTTGGCATTAATATTGCCGACTGCTAGGAATGTGGGAGCTGAGCCATATAAGATGTCCAGCTCGTTTTCAGTTAGTGACCTGCCCGGTGGTGCATACATCGAAATAAGCACAATTTGTTGTTTATTGACTTTAAAAGTAATTGCCACAGCTTCTAATTTATTAAATTCAGGTAAATGAAATTCACTATGTTGTATACTTCTGTGGATTAGTAGGGCAACCCCTCCACTTCTGGTATCGCGGTCGCGCCTATAAATAGTGTAATTTAAGATAGTTAGACGATCTGTTGGAATTAAGTGTGTTTCGTTTATCGCCGCGATTCTAATATTATGTTTAATTAAATGATCGGTAAATTCGATTATTTTATTTCTAATTCCTCGCGCATTCCAGTAAAGGATGGTACTTAATCTACTGTCTACGGGGGTAGTATTAATGGCAGAACCTAAATTAAGGGTGTGCAGCATTAAAGCTGGCCGCTAATGCTGTCACGAAGCCCGTGGTGGCTTTTATTTTGTCCTCTATTGACTTGGACGGATTACACCAAATAGCCATTAAAATGCACATTGGTTCCAGGACGTGTGCCAGGTTAGGGTCCTGTGTAATGGCATCCGATTGGCCTACGAGCTTCAGAAAGTCGCTCGCGTCCATCGCTGGCTTCTCCGCGGGATTTAGCTGCGGTGAAGCAGTTGGCATTACTGTTGGTGAGTCAGTCTGCAACGGGCTGGCTTGTTATAAGTTGCGATAAATAACGAAGGTTTGCGAAGAATATCGCAGGAACCAGCAACGTGATTACGAACACATCGTGTTTCGTTAAACTTCGAATATTGATGACGTTGTGGCGGTATATATCGCAAACTTTGATTACGAGCACACTTTTCAAGTGATATTTATCGCACCGGAGCTACGTTATATATCACGGGCATTTCAAGTGGTGATACGAAGCGATTGTGAGGTAAGTGATATAATTACTCTTAAAAATAATGTCCTCCCGTCCTAAAAACGGCATTATAATCGCACATTATTGTTTTAAATATAGTCGAGTACGATGTAAAGCGATGAAGTTAAACGAAAACAATTGTTTTAGGTTAGCGTGTGTATATTTAAAACGCGAACATTATTTTTAAAGTGCTATTTCTGTTTATTAATTGTACCATGAAATCATTGTTTTCAATGCATAGTTTGTGTGGAATAATTATGAAGTGGTTTAAATACGATCAAAGTAGGTAAGAAGATTATTAATAAATGCTGTGTCATAGCTTATCAAATTAATCCTAACCTAAAGAGCGATATTATTTACACGCACATTATCAACTCAACATAGCTATAAATAGTTCAAATAGGCTACTTATGTATATTTAGTGTTCGGGTATTTGCTCAACATGCATTTTTGTTTAATCTGTGCGCTTGTAGACTTCAGACAGTAAATTGTATATTTCTTTATTTAGTTTCAGAAGGCTATTTCCGGCCTCCTTGTGTGTTCAATTGTGCAATACATTTTTCATTTGTGCTCATTCATTTACATATTGGCTCTATTACCTAAATGTGTTAACATTGGTAATTGTTAACAAGTGGGGCTGATCATAAAACAAATAACTTGATGAATAATTTATTTATAAATTCCCCTCCTTAAACAGGATGATTCTATTAAATAACATTTCGAGCTTTTATGTAGGGGAGGCGAGGCTTTATTATAAAAATAAGTTTATGAAAACGGTAATTTTGAGTTCCTATTATTAACCTTGATACTTATTTCTGTTGAGATATTTCAAGTTGTTTACTGTTTAAATTGTTGGTTATGTGTGGTTAGCTACACTTCAAATACTGCAAACCTATTCATGTCTACAGTTGGTTAGGTTAGCTACATTTTAAATATTGTATAATGAGGTAAATATGGTGAAAAGCTACTTGTCCATATGTTTTTTTAAAATTATTTATTAGTTTTCAGACATTAATTCCAATAATTAACATAGGCTATCAATACTGTAACATTGTTTTACTAATAGAAAATTAAGCTTACCTCACCTAACCAACCATCCACACATATTTTGTAGTACAATTAATGTAACTAACCTAACTTAACTTACCATTCACACAGATCCACACTATTTTTTTGTTATTTTTAATTCATCTAACAAACTTAATGGTGGGAATGGCTGGTTTGATTAGGTTAATTATAAATACTTGAAAGTAGTGTAGACAGTTTATTAGGTTATGGTAGTTAAATTAAATATACTGTGAACTCATTTTAACAGTTTTTAAGAATTATACCTATATTGTAACACAGCTAACTCTAACCTAACCAACCACACTACAGTTTATACCTATTATTTTTGTTGGTAACATAACTTAAGAAACAGTTCACAAAATCACACAGTAAGTATTTTTAATGTAGCTTACTTAAGCCAACCAATCATTCTCATGTCTAAATTTTTTGATTTACCTAACCTAACAAGCTATTAAAATGGCATATTTCTAGTTTAACTGCTTGAAGAATTACAACACACTCATGGAGAATTGTTGGAAAAGAAGTCGAAAAGTTAAAATTGTTTTTAGAAATTAAAGAAAAATGAATGCAGTTATGCGTTACATCAAGGAATATTAGCTCAATAATATCAACTTAAAAATTATTTTTATTAATCAGGCCCTCTTGTTAACAATTAGTAGCCTACCAAACTATATTACACTAATTTAGTTAATGTTTGAAAATATTTCAGGTTCTACACAATGGCCTTTGCTGCCTTTCTGCTAAATATCGAACTGGAGGAGAAGGCAGAGAAGATTGTTAAGAAACCATCAAAATCCCTTCGAATTGTTAGATTGCACCCTCATAGCAGTTGGAAAACCTTAGAAAATGAAGAAACATGAAGAAACGAGCTATGCAATTTAATAAATACTTTGTTATCAAGTTTGTTGCATTTATTAAAGAAATTGTGAAAATAAGTGTTCACTCATTTCCATGTTTGTATACAAAAAATTATTTCTTAACACAATATTTTCTCATAATTGGCAATTTTAGCACATGCCTCTAGCATGCCTTTTAACTTTTCTTTAAGTTCTTTGATGCATTTTTAATCAAATTGCTGGTTACCATTTCAGAAGCACATATTCCCAATGCTTCTCATCAGCTGCCAGCTGTCTTTCTTGAATGTTGTTTATCAGCTGCCAGCTATCTTTCTTGAATGCTGCTCAACTGATCTTTTTTTATTATTTTTAAATTGTACTATTGATCATTATCAGTATGAATTGTATAGGTTACACTAGGTATCATAGAGGCAGAGTTATAATAAAGGAGGTGCTAATAACAAAGTACAGATTCTATAAAGTATGCTGACTAAAAGAATTATCAAGGTTTTTCCACTCAAAGATTTCACAATGCTTGTATATAACCATTCTTTACTTTTTTTTGTGTAAACAAGATATAACATGGAAGAATTTCATTAGACTAGCTGACTATCAATGCAAGTTCCAGCAGGTACAACTGCTTGTTGTTGCCAGTGAGCCCATTTGTATACAGTATAGACATTGTTTCATGTGGACGAATATAAAAAAAATATTTTGAACTAATTTTTATTATTGTAAGTTTAGAATCAATGTAGGTATGTTTATTGAGACTGAGACAAGTACAAACAAATTAAATGACACACATTGCATTTAGCTAGATAATTCAGGAACAAATATTGACTTACTTAGTATGATTCATCTTGCGATAAAGTTTGGTACAGCTCCATTCCTTGCACCTCCCCAGTCAACACTCTGCATCTTATGAATTTTTATCATCACTCACTGTTCTTATCTTTCTATTTATCATCAGAATAACCAATAACCATTAAATCTGTGCTTAGATGTGTGTGAACATTAAAATAAGCAATTTTTGAGCTAGTATTTAGAGATCAAATCATATCTTTCTTAAAATATGTGATGAAGCATTTGAACAGCTTATTTAACTATATTAAGTAAAATTTAACTTAAATAAAAGACTAATACAGTAAATTAATATGTAACTGATTGTGACTGATGGCCATTATAACAAATATGCATAAAAAACTCTTAGGTTTCTTGGCTATCTTATGAAAACACAAGGATTGTAAGAGGTCTTGTTTTAATAATGAACCTACCAGGGGTATATGCAGGGGCAAGAGGAATATATGCCTCCCCCAAATTCCTAAAAGAAAAATCTATATTCCCCCCCCCCCCCCAACACCCAAAAAAAATAAAGCCAACAGGCTAAGTGCTTCTATACCACTTTCCTCCTCCCCATTCCCCTTCCTCCCTCATAACAAAATTCTGCATACACTTCTGAGTAGAACAACTTTAATTTTTATTTTTTTTAATAAAACTATTAACACTTCCATGTTTATGCAAGTCATTTTTTTGTGTTTCATTTTAAATGTAGCACACCTCCAATTTCTCTCTGTCAACTTTCAGGTATCTTAACTACTTAATTTTCACCACTCTTATTTTAAACCCACTACACCAATCTCAAAAAACAAAATTGGAAGCATACCAGTATTGAAAAAAATATATATTTTATTTTCAAATAAATATTTGGAAAAGTATAGGATAAACAAAATGCATGACTAACACAATATAATGTCTACCAGAGGTTGAGGGACAAAACCACCTTCTAGAATCTACATCATTCCCAATGATGCTGTACCGAAGATTTGGATAATTCACTGGTCAAGGCTGCTCAGAAATATAACTTGGATAATATTGCCAGCTGTTATCTTAGCAGCTATTGCTTAAGCTGCTCTTTTTATTGCAGCATATATCATGTTGATCCATTACTGAAATTAAAAAAAATGGATTAAATAATTGGAATGCATGTACATGAGAAATTGTTCAAACTGAATATTATTTTACATATTAAACCATCAATTTCTAAACTTGCTGAGAAAAAGTAATCTATTAATTTATCTTAATGGAAAAAAAAAGGGGGAGGGGAGAATTAAAATTATTGAATATTTCTAGACAGTTTTTAAAATAATTGCAGCATATTAATAATTTACATACATGTTGGATCATTAACCAACTTGAATGCCATCTTGAAAACAAAGTTGTTTACTCAGTACTTACTCTAATTACTCAGTACTTAGTTTCACTTGTTTAAGTCATTGGTGAGATTAAATTAAACAGCAATTAAAAAAAACATAGCAATGAACTTTCATATCCTCAGATTATAAAAATAAACTGTTCTTACACTGAAAATTTTCAAGAACTGTTCCATAATAACTGTTTAAAATGTCAATCTTTTTAAATTGAAACATTATGGGCCTAATTTTATTCTTAGAATATGCAACCCAATACACTGAAGAGTTTAAAACAGACTTCAAAAAATGAAAATACAAAAAGTAGCCCATATCTTCTCCATTGTAATTGAAGGCTGCTGCTTACATAAAAATTAAAATGCTATATTCACTAAAGAAAAAAAAAGAAAACTAATATTTTGCCAATGGTCAATGGTTTTTAATGTCCCTAAACGTTTGTTAAGCCTCTTTGTCAGTTAAATCCACAGATACATGCAAGCTTCACATTCATTATTTGAAGAAAAATTGGCTGCAAACTCTCTGTGGCTCTTAATAAACCACACCATGATTTCTGTTGGGCAGCAGTAACTTTACCAGTGCCACTCTAAGGCTTATTTTAACTGAGAACACAAATATTCAACACAGTGTCCTCTTTAATAGCGGCATGTGCACTCTAGTCAAGAAAACCACAAATTTAAATAATTTACTGTAATTAAACTTTACCAAGTGTACGAAGGGAGTAAAAAATGTTTGAGTGACCTATAATATAAATATTAGCAAAATTATTTTTATTTACGAATGGTACTAATATCTTGGAAACATTGTTTCAAAACACTTCTATATAAAATATACGAAAGCACATGAGTATTAAAATATATTTATAAAATTTTAACTGATTAGATTACATAAACTAGAAAGCTCACCGCTGGAAATATGTTAAAAAGTGTAGTTTTTATTAGGTATGCTAATAACCACTTAAATATATCATCAACCACATATATGTATAACTTTGAAGTATAAGGTTATGTTTTTACACAAGCACACAAAACTTGACTAAATATTTTTTTTAATTCCACTCTTCATATCATATCAATAATAGGTAAAATAAAAACAGACACGGGTTCGTGGTAATTAGTTGTTCCTTTAATTTTGTAACCTGTAGAGTGGCCTCATTTTCATTCTATTGAAGTTTAAACATGCTTCTCGTTCGATGTTTATGTTTACATGGCAAGACGCAGTTAGCCACAATGACGACGCGAAATCTTTAACTGCATTTTTGATTTAAACTTCTACGAAAAAGGCAGTAAAAAAAGCTTTAAAGACTTTATTCAAGAAATTAGTGCATTAAAAAAGATTATTTTGTTCCCAGTAACACTAAGTATTCATGATTCACTTACAAAATAGTCTGTTCGACGAACATATTAATTGTTCAATTGTTGCTTGTCCTCTGACGTCATGGATTCGTATCGCAGGTCAGCGTTACCGTGGAAAATAACGAAACGCATATCGCAAGGTGGGTCGTAATCACCAAATGCGATACGTGTTTCGTTACCGCGTGAAGAATAACGCTAGTCGTCGATAGTGTTCGTAATCAGCCCGCAGGCGCGACTTTCTTGGAATCACTGGGGGGAGTGGTGGAGTTGGGTGGCGCCTTAGTACCTGGCTGATCCATCACTTGACCTTGCGCCCGGCCTTTACCGTTTTTGTGCCCCGAAAGGTGTTTCTTCGGGGGCCTCTGGGGCAGGGGCTGGCCTCTAGGTCTGGGTGGGTTTGCCATGACAGGATACTCCAGTTCATGCCTATCGCTCAGCACTGAATATTGATTAGGGCTCTGCCATTGCGGGGGGGCGGGGTAGCTCGGGGCTCGCCACGGCTGCCTTGGGGGCTGGGGGTAGTAGCCTGAGGGGCCGGCTTGTTGTGGGGGCGGGCGGACTTGAGCCGCGGCTGTTGCTCGCTTGTTTTCGCGCAATGCGCGTTTGGACTGCAGCTCTCTGTCTTTCCGCTCCTGTTGCGGGAGGTGACGCCAGTTCTCCCTCTTGTAGGCCATGCAGCCTCTGTAATTGGCGCAATGCGGGCCTTCACATCGCGCGCACTTTGCCTTCGTCCTGTCACCTCCCTGGGGGCAAACCTCGGTTTTGTGCCCTTGGCTGCACCATCGGCACACAGGGGAGGCTCTGCAGCCTTTTGCGGGGTGGCCAAACCTCTGACAGTTGCCACATTGGAGGGGGCCTTTGGGGTGTCGATAGTCCTCAACACGAATGCTGAGGCCTCCGAATGACTTCAGGTCGTAAATCCTTTCTGGATTTACGGCCTTCGGGAGCTCTACGACTAACTTATTTATAGGCTGCCTTGTCTGCCTGTTGTACAGAAACCAGAAGTTCTGCACTGGAAGACCCATTGCGGCGAACTCGGCCTGAATGAATTGTTTGTCGGTGCTGCTATGCACTCGACAAAACACAAACTTGTTCGGGATCTCGTCCCGTTGCAGCAGCACAGAGTGTTGCACTCCGGCCTGCTCCAGTGCACGCACTGCCCTGTGGTACTCCTCCACAGTGGCAGTGTGAATCATGAGCTGGTCATGGCCGCGACTGACGCACGACCAGCGCTCCTGCAGTGCTGCATCCAGCACTGTTTTAATGGCCGGGTAGCTGTGGCCAGAATCAACAAATACATACAGGGGTTTCACCTGCATTTTCTTTGCCTGAGGGGCAGGGTTTGGCGGGGCAGGGCTCGAACCTGCGGACGTGTTGGCGGCCGTTTGATTGGCCGAGTTGTTTGCCCTTCTGACGGGCTGCTTGCGAAGTCACTCGGCCTGCTGCCTTGCGATCGCGGGGTTCGTCAGTGGGGGGCGCAGTCTTTCGTCCTTTCCTCCCGTTTTTTGTTTTTTTGAGACGACTGTTGTAAAGCCGTCGTCGCTAGACATTTCTTGTTCGTCGTCGCTCGGCAGGGGCACATCGATGCACTCCTGCATCACCTGCTCGTCACTTAACTGGTCAGTCATGTCGCTAGTTACACCCTACAACGCACTAACACCCACTGACCACGCACCCGGTATTAAGCCGGGTTGTGGCTAGGCTGTAGGGTTAGCTACAACCCGGGTTGTTTTGCACGCTTACACTTCTTAGAAAAAACCTGGGAATACCACCTGGCCTGTGTGCGAGCAAACAGGCTGTTCCTGGAATCTCGCAGCTCCGCTTGACGCGTCCGTCCTCGGCCAAGGCTCGAAGCGAACTCCAGGGGCGCGCAATGTTCGATTCCTGCGCGCCGGACGGCAATACATCGGGGCCGCTCGGGCCGCTTCGACTCCGCCTGGCTTCGCGGGCTTCGTCCGGAACAACCATGTTTCTGAAATACATGGGATTTTGAATTACAAGCTTGCAACAATGCCAGAATGCGAATAGATCTTGACTTAATTCACCTGTAACTTTATACACCGACAGTTCCTCTATATTTAACTAGTAGTATAGTAGTAGATATTAGAGATTTGTAAATTAGTAATAAGTCCTAGATACTTAGTAATAGTCATCAAAAATATATATTTCTAAAATAATAATAAAAAATCTAAAAAATAAAAAAAAATTAAAAAAAAAATATTTTTAGTTCTTATTTTAGTTTTATCTTAAGCACTGCACATCCATCCCTGAGTTGGGTGTTTGCATATTTTGTAACGAAATGCCTAGTTTGTAAGTCATTTATCTTTTTTCTGTTTTAGTTTCTTAGTTTTTTAGGTGCTGACTGGCGGCGGAGTGAGTGGTCAGTGCAACCACTCACGACCAGGGGCGCTTGCGTCCCTGGTCACTAAATCCAGTACTGAACAACTGGAAAAGCGGACCACGAGTCCAAGTGCCCAACCCCCGCATGGTAGACTCTTTTCTACTCTGTCCAACACTTCATCCAGACCATCCTCTTGTCTCCTGTAAATTCCTATACGTAATGCATGCCAATTTGCATCCCGCATGAATGTGCCCAGGGTTTTCCCTGTGTCTATGCAGGTTTTACCTGGGCCCAACCTATCTCTAGTTATAGTCTAGATTTAAGAGTGAGGGGAGTTAGTCATGGCGCCAATCGCTGCCATGGCTGGCCAATCCCCTCCTAGCACATGATGCATGTGACCCTCTCCCTGCATGGCTAATCCCAGCATGACTAGGCGTATAGGCTTCGGCCTGAGACGCACCTAGGTCCCTCCCTAACCCGGACCCCTCCAAAATACACTTAGTTTTAGTTAGGTTAGGAAAAAAAAATCGGAACAACCAACGATGACGTACTTCCGCCGGCGGGTATCCAGACTGTTCCTCGGTCGGGCCCCGGCGGACTATATCAACCGGCCCAGCCGACGTTTCTGCAGGCAGTCTCCGACTGGCCCAGCAGCATGAACCTGCAGTGACTACCATCTACACCACCGGCCTCCTCCGTCACGCTGCCCGACGACGTGCCGACCGCTTTAGGAAGAAAACGGTGAGCCGTCGTCAGAATCTAAGTCCGTAGGGGACTATGAAAAAGTTTCAACCCAGTAGAAATATTACAAGTCCACGAGGGACTTAGAATAAATTCAAGCCGAATTAGTTTGGACTTAGAATTTTCGCAGAGTGAGGAAACAGAAAATTTGCCTCATCTGTAGAATGAAGGGAACTGTCTCGTGAAGGTTACGGGATAAGTAAAGTATATTTTTGACTGGTGTTGAAAGTAAAACGGCAGTGGGGCAGTGTGGCAAGAGACGGAGGAGAGGTCGAGTACCGCATAACGTAAAGTGTACCAACTTGCAATACGTTGAGTCTTACCGTAACGTAACCAACGTAGTTTTACGTAACGGATTCGACTGAACTGTTATAAGTTCCCGGACTACACGATCAATGTAACGAGCACTCCTGAGAGAACTTCAAAACGCAGCTACTTCGTTGAACGACTGACGAGCAGAGTAAAGATAAAGACTGCTCGCCGCAATATTGGCGGGGCGCCACAGCATACCGCTGTCAGTAACCAGGAGACTTTTGAACACGACCCGCTGAGTGTAAGAACGTGTGTGTAAGAACGTGAACATTTTAAGTGTCATAAATTTGGTATTGAGACCTACACCAGAAACACTGTTTAACTTTAAAGAATCAGACCGCGATGAGAGAGAATGTAAACTAGTTACGGATAATATTAACTGTACTATAAGCGATTTCATGTCAGTTCCCCTTGATTATTTTCTTTCACATTTTCTTATTCTCTAATTGTAATTTGATTTGTTTGGCAAATGTTAAATTCATGTTAGTACAGTTAGTCAACGTAATATTGAATGTGCCAAAAACCAATTGATTTGATGTTCATATTTCCTGCTAATATAATTTGCTGTTTGCTTTATAATAAGGCGTTAATTTAATGTGTGTGAAATATAGATGTGATCCAATATTGTTAATTATATTTTTCTGTTCACAGACATTGTGGGCACTTGCTGTAATCGTCAAAATAAGAAAACAGAAGTGTGTCATATCTGAGCATGCGTGTATTGAAGGATGTGATGTTGTTATTACAAGTTTTGTTAATAAAATCACTTTTGTTTCACGAACTTTAGAACCACTTTCTGAGCTTCTCCCCTTGTCCTCCCGCCCTTCCGGACTGGAGGTAACAGTTGTAAAATGATCTCTGTGTAATAAATGAAATAAATGCTTTCGAAACAGTATTTGATATGTTATGTACCGCATTCTTTATTTGCTATATTACATTCAGCTGTCACCATAGATAGTGCAAACCATCGTAATAAAGTATATATACAAGCAGCTTATGGACACAAGTTTCATACCTTAAAGAAATACCAAAACTATTTTTAACACATTATTTTATTAGTAAGAAAGGAAATTCCCGCAATAATTCTCGGAGTTGTCGCTTTGGGTAATGTCATTATAAAATTAAAATTAACTTCACAAAAATACTTTTAGTACTCAGTCACTCTTCACATAATGTGGGTACTGGGAATTGACTTTGATACACAAGCTATAAGCCTATTTCAGCACATGCGTAAACTCATTAATTAAAACAGTACTTTGTCGGATTCTGAAGTCCACAGCCACAGCAATCAAGTAATTGCGTATTGTGTCAATGACATGTATATCTTCTTACAATCGGTATCTTATTAAATGTAACTGCTAGTTGAAGTATCTTATATGTTTTTAGGAAACGAGGACTTTCATGGGCTACCACTTTTTGGGGTCTTCAATGTTGGTGAGGCTGGGGAGGTATATCGAGACCAGCAAAGGCTTTCCCGTCTGGAGGGACGTAAACAGTAAGTATGCCTACTCGAATGTGTGCCATTTTTTTCAGGGTTCCTTCATTTAGAACATTCGCCTCCCATCAAAGCAACCGAGGTTCGAATCCTGGTTGGAACCTAGATTTTCGCAAATGGGAAACGTGGTGAACTTTACTGTGGTCTATGGGCTTTTCAGGGTGCTCCCATTTCCCCACTTATTCATTCCGTCGCTGCTCCATATCCTATATCATCCTACCTCGTGCATTTCCCACGCTGGCCGGAACGACAGGTCTATCCCTTGGTTAGGGCAGCCGGCTCCAGTGAGTGTCAACTCCATTCCACCTATGTAGACCCTGCCCCAGGCGTAAAACTACATGCACAATTTTTTACCCATTATTTACCAGCAAACATAAAGGAGGTGTCAGAATCTGAGTAACGTTTGCAATCAATATATTGTAACTGACATCAAAATTTACATATTCAAACATACCTCAGTCAATCAGAGCCGGTTCCAGGAATGATTTTCAGGAGGTGATATCGCACAGAGAGAGATACATTTTCATAACTGGTCAGTCGCTATTCGAACTAATCCTTTTCATAATGAACTCCTGTACGAGCAGGACATTTTCATGACATAATACTACATCGTTTTGGTTTAATCTATAACTGAGTGAAGATGAAACTTTAATATTCCCCCATTTAAATTCACAAGAAAAATGTTGGAGAAGGCCTAGCGCTATCCCACATCCAGCCACTCTTGAAGTTATGGTTATTTAATGTAGACCATTCAGTGGTGTATACGCAAAGACGTAACAGATGTAATGATAGAGGTTGCATAATAATGAACAATGGCATTTCATATAGCGAAATTAATTCATTTCATAATGTATTTTCTGCACATTGGAAGGGGCTCATAATAATTTTATACAAGCAGTTTGAAGTCACTGAAACGTCTACTTGTAATACGTATTATTTAGCTAAAGCTGTACCTCATTTGGCTATACATATTTTTTATGTATGTTTCTTTTCTCATAAAATTTTAACGAGATTAAAAAAGTGTATACTACTTAAATTCGTAATTAGTCTTACATACCCAAAAAGCAGGCATAGTTTAAAACAATAAATTGCTACAATACGTTTGCGAATAATGTGGGATTCCATTATTTGGTTCGAATGAATACTTTGTTACGAATATAAAAATTTACGCCCACATTTCAATCTAAATTATATGTAACTTTAGTAAAAGTATATCTAACTTCTTTATTTACATTACTTTTAGATGTATGAATGTGCAGTGACTATAATTACTTTGTATCTAACGTAATTCATACTTTCTAGGTAAAGGAAGACAGAAATATCACCACTGCACGGGTGGTGCAGCGATTAAATCGTGTATTAAAAAAATACAAATAAACAGATCCTTCTTCATGAATCGAAGAGTACTCCTGATGGTGGGGCTGAACGATGTGCTCGTAAGTATATCTCTTGGAAATTGGATAGTATATAACTCCTCTGGAATTAGGCCATGGCAAGATAAAATGCTTACGTCGAGTGTGTACTTTGCACAAATATAGGAGTTAAAAATATGCATAAAAAAGGAACTAACAAAACAAAAATTATTATGAGGTATAACTTTGTTCCAATAAAACTTAAAACAAATCAATGAATGTCTGTGTTACGTTACGTATGTTATACGCCTAATACTTAGAATGAATAAACTGTTATTATTAATAATGCTTTTTTTTTTTACTTCTCCATTTAAAGATAACTTTTGTTATTCAGTATTTAATCATTGCCAGGAGGTTTGCAAAATTTCAATGTAAGTAAATACTTTTTGAGTTGGGGATGGGAACAGTATTGTCAAGTTGCTATAGAGAAAAGCACTCGCATGAATACGACTCTCTGCTAATTTATTTGGGTAGAAGTCACTTGGCCAAAAATCATTTCACAGAAATTTTGTTCTAGTGCAATTAGGCTTAGTGCCTTTAGGCCTAGTGCCTTTCGGCCGAATGACTTTCAGCCTAGTACCTTTCTGCGCAGTAATGTTCGGCCTAGTGCCGCGTCCCTTTTTATTTTAGTCATGTTGTGACAAGACCACAGCCACGCTCACACGAACGTGACATGCTAGTAGCATAAAGTTTTGAGTATTTAAATGTTTTTGTTTAGTAAATTCATAAACATCCCATGTTTAACTTAGCATGTTCATACCTGTAGCGCATTTGATTGTGTTTCATACTTCGCAATGGTCGACAGCATTGCGATAGGTCGATAACTCAATGCTAATCGGCATGCGTCCTGCAAGCCAACAAAAATGAAAACAACCAATTACTTCGGTGCAGTACCATTACACCAGTGAGACACTGAATTAGGGGAAAATATTGCAGCACCGACCATGTTAAGTTTTTTTACCAGTAATTTAGGTTATGTATTTAAATATCGCATTTTAAGACAATCTGTTACTTTCACCTGTACTTTAAAAATAAATGTATATATAATGTTTCTGGAATTATATTATAAATCTTTGCTATTTCCAAAAATAAAAAAAAAATCTTCATTTAGTAAATAGTAAAATATTGTCGTCCAGCCATTAATTTAGAACTATTAAGGTCATAAATAGTAATATTTGAATTATAACATCAATTTAGTCAAAATAATAACATAACTATTATTTGACTGTAATAATAACATCGAGATTCTTACAGCTGCTGTGCTCATCAAGAAGGACTGGTTCTTCCTTAGTGGGATGTGTCCTCTCAACAAACAGTTACAACCTTTTCAACAAAGCTTTAGCAGTGATCCAACCACTTAAATCAGCTGCGAAAAAAAATTCCTGAAGGACATTTTATCAGAACAGCATTTACTCGTTTTTATTACAGAAAATAAAAAAAGGGAGGAACGAAAATGTTCCCGCCATCAATTATGCACAATAAAATAGTAACATTTTTCTATTTTTTATTTTGCTTACTTGCCTTTTCCCCTTCTATCAGATCACTTTGGCATCATTATCATGAACAATAATTGTGATCCCAGTCTTATCACAGTTGTATATTCTATTGACTGTAAAATTGTATTTAGAAAGTAGCTCGAATTATCCATTAAAGAAGCGATCTATTTGATGTTTCGTAAATCCTAAAGCTCTCTGAAGACTTGTGGGCTCTGGAGTTCTGATGATGAGTCGAAAAGTCGTATTAAAATTGCTTTCCAGTAATTTGGTGTTTCTTATTTAAGTGCTAAGGCAACTTTAGATGCTCAGCCAAACCGAATGCTAATTTCATAAATAATCTCCTGATGGGCACGAATCTGTACATAAAAACAAGTTATTTTTTTCATTTCACTATCAAAAGTAATTTGGAATATGCCCATCTGAATGGTCAGATTCACAGTTTCACCAGATTTAATGGCTTTCTCAGTCTATCTTCTGATATAGATCTTGGAATAGAAAACATCTCGGCTGCTTAACGTTGTGTTATTTTGTGCGCAACATCTTATATTTACAATCTCATATCGTCTTCTTTGCATGTTTTTTATATTTTTTTGCGATTTGTCTCTAGAAAAAATTACAAGTTTTATATATTAATTTAGTTGATATATTCATCGGTACTGGACAAAATTTGGGAGGTTGGTACTCTACGTCAGCAACGTGGTAACATCAATGCGAGCTGCACATGTATTTAAAGTAATATCTTGAATTTAATACAATATAATTTGATTATATACTCAACAGATCAAGAGGATGCTATATAATACAGGACATATTAACCCAGATAAGAGATACGCCTTGGTCAAAATAACTTTTCGCACACCAAATGTAAACGAACACCTTCATCAGCTGACGGTTCTTACAACTCTGAAAAAATACGACAGTCGCCAAAGAATATGAATATGAAGGTAAAAGTTATTCACGAAAAGTTGCAAAATGCTGCTATCTAACGTCATAAGTGAGAACTAGGAATTGTGGGTACTGTAAGGCAGTCGGTACTGTACGACTATATGACGTTCGGTAAATAACGATACATTTCTGTGGTAATCCCACTTTCTTACCGTCTCCAAATTCTTTCCAAATTTTTTACATGAGTATGTCCACGACAGATAGATATATAATACACTACAGTTAAACTAAATATACGGTAGATCATTTTAATTCTTATGCAATCTTCCATAATTCGCACAGTCATTAGTACGTACTTACAATTTTTTCTTCAGGCCTATAAAATCATAATAGAAAGAATGAAACACTAATACACCGGGTAAATGTGACTCCATGACTACGTATAAGTTGTGAGAGTAATTTGTTTTGCAATACCTGTGGGCCCTGGGAACGATGCAAGTAAAATAATGTTGTGTTACAGAAGGGCATGCGATCAGATTATGCCGCGAGGGACTTAAAGATCCTGCTCCGGACACTAAAGGAGAGGCAGTGCTACCCCCTGTGCCCCGCTTCCCCCGGGCAGCAGGCAGGAGCTGTACTGGCTCAACTGCCACATGCAGAGAACAGCAGGTAAATTTCCACCATGTTAGCATGTTCTTCAGTTTGTAGAAACCATTTTAATTTTATTGTTAATTCAGTGCGCCTTTTGAATATCAACGTTAGGGTCATTAAGAACCTATTGGAACAATGAACTGAAAATTTATCTTTTCAGCACGCCAAACCTTGGGAAACGTGATTTTTAAATAATAATCATTAATGTAAACAGTTTATTAACCTATAAATGTGAAATTAAATTATTTAGACTTACAAAATCAGGGAATATTCGGCAGCAAAATCTTTTAAGCCATTCGTTATAGGTAAACGAGTTGAAGGTTGTAGGAAAAAAACCAATAGAAGAAAATATCTAATACTAGATGACCCGGTGAACTTCGTACCACCTAAAATTTATTTGATTGTAACTCTTCAAAAGATATTATTAATTTTTATCACCCTTCCAACTCCAATTCATTGAGATCGCTAATATAAGTCGCATCGTGTACGGCTTGAGTTTTGATTGGTTATTAAATGAAACTCGTTTGTAATTGAAATGAATGCAATGTTTTTATTTTACATGAAAGATAAATGCAGTTAAAACATTCAATGCAAAGTTTTCTGGTAAACTACGTTTTTCGTTTTGTTTTCCGGCGCGTAAATAAACAAAGATGATGGCTTTCCGACACGCGAACACGCAACATACAGTTGTCCATGCGCGAAACACGGAAACTCCAAGTTAATTCCGCAAACGTCCAACGACTGGCCTTGAGATTTGTTTATGATCATCGCGAAGGCCAGACACACGGGTAATTGAAGTCGTTTAAAATCGAATGGCATGTCCGTTGGAATCGGGATGCGCGGAATCAAAACATCCTCTCCTTTGTACTTTCCCGTGATAATACTCGCCTCGATGACGTCGTTCATAAGCTTTTTAACAGTCAGTCTCGTTCCATTGCATAGTCGAGGTTGATTGATGTTATGTAACATGATGATGACTGAGCCTACTTTCAATTGCAAATTGTGAGGTGGTAATCCAGGCAATTCTAGGGAATTCAAAAATTCTGTCGGATAGTTGACTATCTCATCCTGGTTGATAACTGTGTCAACCGATTTGAAGGAAAAAAACTGTACCGGAATGAAATTTTGAATGGACGCATTAAGATCATCGCCATCTTTGTTTTTCGCTGCCAATATGGCTCGTTCGCGCAGCCAATTATGGTGTTTGAAGTTCTGTGCTACGTTCGGAAACACGCCGAATGAGCTCCTCCTTCGATTCGGTAAACTGACAGAAATCATTGGGAAATGTGACTAATCCAGTCGAGATGTCAACTGCAATTTTCCCATTACCAATGTCCAACAATTGCCTCGAAAACACATCTGTATTTCGATCTTGTTGCAAAAACACTCGCATGTTAGTTGTCAATCGGAGTGTCTTCACGTGCTGCCACAAATTTGATGATTTTAAGCACGCGTTTAGTTCGTCAGCTACAGTTGATCGTGGAATAACTGGAAGAGTCTGACGAAAATCACCGGCCAACAGAATCATGGCTCCACCAAAAATGTTTTTATTGTCACTAAGATCTTTCAACGTTCTGTCCAGCGCTTCCAGTGACCTCTTGTGGGCCATCGTGCATTCGTCCCAAACGATCAATTTGCATATCTGTAGAATCTTCGCCATTGCGCTGTTTTTGGTGAGGTTGCAAGCTGGTGTCTCGTTGATTTGCATGTTCAGCGGCAATTTCAAGGCAGAATATGCAGTTCGTCCACCTTCTAACAAAGTCGCTGCTATTCCAGATGAAGCCAATGCTAGGACAATTTTATTCTGCAATCGAATCCTTGCCAAAAGCAATGAAATTAAGAATGTTTTCCCAGTCCCTCCGGGAGCATCCAGGAAGTAAATTCCACCAGTTCCATTGTTCACAGCTTCTATCAAAGAGTCGTATACAGTCTTTTGTTGTTCATTCAATTGCGAAACTTTTGTACGAACTGCTTCGGCTAATGCTTCGGTGTCGTATTGTTGTTCTCTTTGTAACTCGTGGTTAAATACATCTTGCATTGGACGATTGGGTGATATCATCCCCAAATACGATAACATTTTACTCGCCATCAATAAACACATGTCTTCTATCATGATCAATGTCTCATTGTGAATTTATGCAGTCATTTGCAATGTCGGATTTAAAGTTTGGTGACGCACACGACGCAAAACATCTTCAGACATGTCGTCCTTATATTTGACCCACAAATCGTTCGGATTTGAAGGGAAATTTGTGGATATAATAATCGCAAAAAATGTGCGAATTTGATGAGGTGATGAAGATATGACAGAATCTTTGAGCGTATTATCCCAATGCGAATCGTTCTCAAGCAACTGTAAGAGTTGACACGCCGCACGGTAAGTTGCACACAGATGCCCATTAACAGTTCTTAGTTGTTGAAACGACGTCGGACCACGAACATTCACCAACAACAATCGAAGATAGTAACATTCGTCATTATTTGGATGCACAGTATATATGCGACCCAGAGCATCTGAGGCAAATACATTTGGATGTCCTTCAACTGGTGTTCCTTGTTTCCGATGCTGAAATGATTTCGATGATGTGTTCCATGTGTAGTAGCGTGGCATTTCAGCATACAGCAAAGTGTGAGCGAAAGCATCTACTTGACAAACCGAGAAGAAGCTTGTCAGTGTTATCGACGGTGGCCATGCCGCTCTGTCCGCTGCGTTCTCTGGATTGAAATACACTCGTCCGTTTTCCAGAGGTACTGCCAAATGTACAACTGTGAGGTGTCTTTCGTGGATCGCGAAGGAAAAGATGCGCCAAATCGCCTCGTTGCTGCTGACATAGCGACCCATCTGATACTGAGATACTTCGTCGTTTGCATTTGTTACAGCGAATAGAGCCATATCGCTGCCTTTATTCACATATTTTCATATGTACTTGATCGACTTGACAGAGTTACAGTATTCCACATTGATGTGAGCCTCAAAAGCATTGGACAATATAGGCGAATACGGCACAATCCAACGATTGTCCACTTTAACATCTTGCCCTTTGACCTTCACAACTGCAAATCGCCCATTGTCGGCAACTGATCGCCGACAACACAGTGGGTATCCGTCATTGCCTGTGATAGTGTCAGCAATCAGGTCTCTCGGGTATCGCTTGGAACACTTACCATCGATCATACAGGGCGAGCCGTTGTTGAAAACCCCACAAGGTCCATGGATCATATTCTTAGTCACCACTGCATGCAATTTCGGATCAACAGCTTCATCCGGGATTTCGGCTGAGATGATTGAACGATTTCATTCGGCATGATTTTTTCTACAAACCAAACCAAAATGTGCGCATAAGGCAGACCACACTTTTGCCATTCAACGGAGTACATCCAGCAACGAACTTAACCATACACACGGTTCTTTATGATGAAATCGATCAGAGATTTTAATTTTTGTTTAAAAACTCTGGCAGTAATGTCATATCTGTCAACTGAAGTTTGGCTGGGTAGCAGTTCCTTCTTGATTTCGATCCACTAGGGGTTACAGGTGAATGTTATAAATAGGTTGGGCGGTCATATTGTCTAACATACGACATCGCATCTTGTGCGTATTCGTGCATATGGCGTGGGATTCCAATGTAAGTGGCAGGCAAAATTGTCATTCTTCCTACCTTGTTTGCATCGCCGTCGGCATTAATCGCATCGCGGAGATGAATGTATTCTTCAGATTGGAGCTACTTTTGGTTCAAACGAATATATGTCAATCGTTCAGTCTCAATTTTGACATACATGTCAACTGCGAACTGGTGGAAAAGATGGCGACACTTCAATATGTGATTTATTTCGCCTTCACGAATCATAAGTCTGTATGAATAAAAATTCATAGCACTTACTTTTTTATTGGTTTCAGCACCTGTTAGTTGATTAACCATTTTTATGTTGAAATGGTATCCGTCCTCACCCTGCCAAAAGATCATGGATATTTTAGCGCATCGTAAATCCTGTGCATTTCGGACACGCGTTTCAATTCATTGTTGCGACGATGAAGCATGATATCTCTAGATTGCACATTTTCTCCGACAATAACAACAGCCACTTCGTCGATTGTCGGCGAATTGAACCTTCTTGCGTGTTCACCCAAAGGCATTTTGTCAGCCCTGATTACGATATTATGGCGGTCGGACGGCATCCGATCCAATGCAATTTTGAACAATTTGATCAATTCGTTGTTCTGATGAAGAAACGTTTGCAATTCTCTGACAATTACTTGCTTAGTTATCGGATTGTGAGCACAGCGCTGATTAACTTCCGCATCCGAATTTTCCATAAATTTTTTTTTTAAGAATTGATGGTCTACATCCGGTGGTGGTAACAGCACTCCTACTAAATGATATATTTGCCCTTGAATCTTGAATGTGGGCATGAAATTGTCTCGTACAATGTGTGTTGCGCCAAAAGACGTCATTTGAAAACAACTATTGTATTTTTGGATGTTGGCCAGAAAATGGTTAGAATCATTTCCCGTTCCAGAAACTAATGAGTGCAATGGCTCTGGTGGCGGGATCAATTGAGGCAATTTCACTTTTCCATCCGCACAACATAATCCAGGAGATTCACCACTGAATTTCAACGCCTTGCAATGTGGACAAACGACTGACATTTCTCCAATAGTTACTGACATGTTCGCACCGTAATCGATTTCGGGATCGTAATGGAATGCCGCTCGTTCCAGGTTCACAGGAGCACCGCGTCGGCGCAATCGGTCATGTTCATTTTGTCGTGCTCGCTGGCGTTGTGTTTGATGTGCACGAATTCGTTGCATTCTGAATCTATTCGCTTGTCGTTCATTTTCAGTCGCTCTCGAACGTAATTCGGACATGCCAATACGACTATTTTCATTATCCGTCTCTCACTTGTCATCGGTATGGTTTGCAGGTGAAGTAGCTCGCTGCGCATTTGACTGACTTCAACGACCTATGTCAGCTCGTCCTCTCCTTGGCATTGTAATGAACCCTGTAAAACGACACGGAATTGTTTTCACAGTCACTCAAATCTGTCGATCTTACTTTGAGATCTTTACAATATTGACATCCTCAAACTAATTTCTCGAGTCTCGCTAAAACACATTTGAATGAATTAGTGATTATGTCTAAGCGTGCAAAGTCAATTAACCTTAACATTAAAAAAACCTTATTAACCTTATTAACCAAATAAATAAAACCTTAAAAACCAAATTAAACCTTACTAATCAAAAAATCTTAAAAAACAATAAAACCTAACTAACCAAAAAGCCTTGATATAATGATTGATCAAAATGAATGTTCGCAAAATGTAATTAAATTCGCTTTAACCAAATCTATTCTCAAATTCCGCTACCTTTTTTTTTTACAAAAACATTTTTTTTTTAATGTAATAGATTCCACACAAATGCATGAAATGAATTACAGCTATGCATGGAGCAGCGAACTTACCTTGAAAACATCACAATATTGAAATCCTTAAACAAATTCCTCGAATATCGTTAAAACACATTTGAATGCATTTGTGGTTATTTCTAAGCCTGCAAAGTTAATTTGCCTTAATAGAATGGCTGATCAAAATGTATGTTTTAAAATTTTAATTAAATTCGCTTTAACCAAATATATTCTTAAATTCCACTACCATTTTTACGAAGAAAAAAGAAAGATTTTAAATGTAATAGATTTCACACAACCGCACGGAATGAATAACAGATATTTTTACACTATTTCCACCAATGAAATATTCACAATTTATATCAAACTTCGCTAAGCGGACGGGTCTCGCCAAGGAGAAGGATAAGAAGTTGACAAATCTATGGCGGCCAAGGAGAAATGACACAAACACGCCAAAAATCAACCAGCGCAGCGGCTAGTTTGGTTTTCTATTAAAGTGTTTATTAATATTTTTTAAACAATTACTTATTTCTGGATAAAATGTACCCTATGTCCTTTTCTGTACCCCTGGCAACGTGTATGCAAAATTTCATGATGATCGGTTCTGTAGTTAAGGCGCGAAAACGTAACAAAAAAAAAATTTATTTTTTGGGATTTTCCTAAATTTTTCCCCCTAAACCACCCCTGTATTAAGGCGAACAAAACAATACAAAAATTATTAAAATCGGTCCAGCCGTTTTCGAGTTAGTTTTAGCCAGACTAACGCACGGCGATTCATTTTTATATATAAGATTTATAAGTAGGCCCTACAGTATGTCCGTAAAGTCTCAGTACAATTTCAGGCGGTCTCAGGAAAGTAACGGAACAATATATAAATATGAATGAAAGGAAAACTCTACAAGATTTGATAACTGTTCAGTGCAGTTCGATGTGGCCTCAATTTGTAGCTTAACAAATACTGAAATATAATCTAGTTCTTCCCACACATGATTCAGTGTGATGTTGCTAGGTCTGGAGATCGAACTGGCCGTACCTCGACAGCGCCCATGCCTTTCCACCCGAGAGAATGATCTACCATGAAACCCACGCAGAGGTTTCTTCTTCTTTGTCCAAGTTTTCACACTTATATCTCGTTTCATTGCTTCCCTGTTTAGGATCAAGCGTGCACCATGATTTTACGGACACACTGTACTTTACTGATCAGCCTTTGCGTGAATGTTTACGCTGCAAAGGGGAGCGTATGGTCGTTTGTAAAGGAGGGGGGGGGTGGTTAGGACCTAACGTGTGCCCCCGGTCATTCATGTAAGGTACATTATCTAAAGGAACTCTTGCAAGTTATTTCGATAACACAAAGGCAACTGGACAGTAAGTTTGGTATGTTCGGCACACATTATACATATGAAAATGTACTTCGAATAAGAACTTAGTCTCAATAATTGCAATTTGAATGCCTAAAATTACCCATTTTATCAGTATTTTGAATTTACAGTTAGGACAAGATGTAAAGCACCGGGAAAACATTAATCATGCTTGACAGTTCGTGGTGCTGATCACACAGATTCACGCTTCAAGAACTCATTTTCTTACATTATTAAGTATTGGAAATGGGATAATGAAATTACGAAAGAGATGTCAGTACATGTATTTTCACGTGTAATTAAGTTAGATAGGCCCCTTCCTACTGAACTTCTTGTTGTTTGATTTTTAAGATGTTTGTCGAAGTAAGTAGTTCTTCCAAACAGAGCGGGGGGAACACATCATATATTTCAAATGTATTGCCTAAAAACCGTACAACATTATTTATATTTGCTGTTTGTTGAAAAGTTAGGATTTATTGATTTTACTATCGGGTGTTGCTGTATTGTAACCTAGGAAAATAATTAGGTTAGACACAGTTCCCAAAATACAGTTATTTATTAATGTAATATTTTCTTTTCAGAAAGCATGAAATTCCGCACTGTTTCCATAGATGGAATATTCCGCAATTCGGATGGGTCTGTGAGGTCAGGGTTTTTCGAGAGGTAAGTTGCCTACAGAACGCTTTATAATGTAATACACTTGTTTGACTTATATGTTCGAGGAATAATACAAGGCGTTTAATAACACCATTTTCAATCTTGACATACAGTTTCTATCTCCCCTCACTGGATTTTAAAATTGATTAGTGAATAAGTTGTAAGATACTTGTGTATGTGTTATTGATAAAGCAGGGAACCAAATAAAATAGCAAACATTTTTAACATAACTTTAGATAAGCATATATTTATGTCATTGTGTCAACTTAATCTGGTATGTATATAGTAGATATTTATATCATTTTTCCCCCTTGTTCATTGTAACAACAAAAATCACTGTCATTCGGAAAGTAATTTGTCTATTCCGGAAATATTGCCTCGTATTTGTCAAGTTATTTTAACATTTTACTCATCTCTGAGTATGGGTTGAATGTAATAAATTAAGGCCTGTACAGAATTTTTCATTTTGAATTAGTCGTACAACTGAACGGAAAAAAATTGGAACATAGTTTGTTTTGTATTGTACCTAACGATTAATTTTTTACTGTAAACTGATATACGTTGGTGTTGTTGTATGTATTTCGAGTACAAATGTTGGGTACAATATATATATTATATTTCAGGGAAAATTAATTTTCATAATGCAAATAATTTATGGAACCATGGTCGCCTGCAGGAGTGGACGGTCCCTAACGACTGGGATGATAATGGGTGAACCTTAGTTGGGTGTGGGCGCCGGGGGTATAGGCTACCGAAGGAAAGAGGGACTTGCGCCAAACACAGTTTTAAACTTAGGTTAGGAAAAGGAATGTATCTCTGGCTCTAGGACTATGTCGACGCTTTTAAAGGGTTTTGCCAGAGAACTGCAGAAAATAAATTTTTTTAAACATTAATTGAGACTGTACATTACACCTTTGCTGAAGTGCATTCTTGCAGAAACATTCCCCTTCAACTTAGCTATCAACAATTACTACGTTTGGCGCTAATACGCAGCGGCCGATTGCAAGGAAGGTTGGATATCATGGTAGCCGAACACAACACTTCCACTATTCCTGGGACTACTCACGAGATCTTACTTGTTTTGAATTTGAATAGTTACATATTCAATAACTGATTTCTGAACGAATGTACGTATTTTTTCACTCAAGAAACTGTTATGAAGTTATTATCCAGTGAGAGTGTTAATGAACTTATTTTTTTGAAATGAAACGACTCTAAGCATACTTATAATTGCTATTTTTTTTGGGTGTTATATTAATAGTTTTTGTGGAAATAACACATATATAATGAAATTAAATTATATTTACAATTTTGTTGTCATGTTTCTAAATTGACAGATGGGATAACTTCTTGGCGTTCATTCACGAACATACCCAATAATCAGAATTATAACTCCCACGAAACTAACCAAATACCGCGATATACTGCGGACCTAACGTCTTGCAGCTGTTTTAACGCGGTTGATGAGTGGCGTGAGAAGCGGATTTGTAGTTCCTTTCCTGGTAACACGTTGGTGTATCTAACCTGGAAGCCCAACTCACAAGATGTTTGACCAACAAATTAAGCCTGCAGATTCAAAATATTTTATTCTATACAGTAATAACTTTATAATTTACATGAGACTATAATTTTGTCACTATTTCAATTGCAAAAAAAATGAATAGTCATTTCTGAGAAGAAATTTGTCTGCGACTACGACAGCTATTTCGAAGGCTATGCGAACGTTTTCTTGCACAATGTTGCATATATATAATATTGTTGAATAGTTCAATACCTTTTTAAAATAAAATTTAATGCTATTTGAATCCAAAGTGAGAAGTAGTCCACTGAATATTAGTATCTTGGTCTTTCTAAATCCACCATTCAACAGCTATTCCTACTATGTATTCGTCTTTGTAGTGATTGCTATTTGCATGATTGTGGTAATATTTACCTGACAAGAACAAAGAATATCATGTTTAATGAATTAATGTATTATTTTTATTGCTGAGTTATATATTTTTACTTCAATACTATTATCTGTTTATTTACAGGTACATGGGAGCCAACAGAAAACCAGACCACGTGCACTGGAACCAACAAGGCATGGAAGCAGTAGTGAGATTTCTGAAACAAATTTTGTGAAATATATATATGGACACACATGAAATAAAATAATTTCTTAATTTGTTATTGTTAACAATAATTGGAATTGAAATAGTTTAGCAAAGTTACGGCATTGCGAAAATATAAATTTTGTTAATTTTGCATTGTGTTTCTTTACAAGCGTTGGCTTGAAATTCCTAACATCATTCAACCTAAAACTCTATGATGCAAGTGAAATGTTATCTAAAAGATGCCCTATACATGGCTTTGTCCTTCTTACCTTTTATCACACAACAAATGCATACTTTAAAATTTCAATTTTTTTCTTACTTCAAAGTCATATTTTAACGATATGCAGTTCCATGTTTTTAGAATTGCACAAATGTTTCTGAAATAGTTTGGTGAACATTGCAAATCTATAAAGAAGTTTTAAATTTGTTATTAGCACGGCCTTTGCCGCACCGTTGGAATTGTCCCGTTCCATCACAGGCTGTTTGAGAGAATCCATTTTGCAATGGATTTGGTGTCCTCCCGACCCGAAGTGTTGCAAACTGCGAAGACCAAAATAAAATTTCCTCTTACAATGTCTAGTAAATACAAATATTCTTCATATTTTCTGGTGCTGAAAACATTGGATCTGAAATTGGTAAAACAGAGAGATTAAACGAATATTTTCCCATGTGGCAAATACGAGGAAAGTATTGACCCCTACAAGAAATTTTACAGACAGCTAGTATTTAAGTGCACATTAAACAACGGTACTGTGACCAAGTATTGACTTAGGTGGAAACCTGATGGTCCGGTAAAAGGTAATCTTGTGTGTCCATCTATCTAGCCCAAGTATTGACAGCCATTGGAGAGTTATTATTTGAAGTGTGGATCGTTACAAATTTACTCTTTGTATGTTATTTATAAGGCTTTATGTTGGGGGATGGTGATTAAAAGTTGAACAACTTATTATTATTTATATGATTATTGTCAGTCTTAGATGTTACATATTACATTTACATATAGGTAAAGTGCGAGGGGAGCATGGAAGACATAAAGACATACATTACATTATCTGTATCCTATCTGAACCACGCTTTCCACTATGAGCACCGACCGCCTACATCCCGCGATAGCTGAGGTAGTGATGTCGACCGACGCTCGCACGTCTGGCTCGTGGTTTCGATCCTCGGCTGCGGCAGTTTGTTGGACGGCTCCCGGCTGCCGTCCTGGTGCTGGCCGCTCGCCGCCGTCCTCCGACGAGGACTTCCCCAGCAGCCTCCTCCTGGGAGTCCTGGCTGCCGTGTTTATCGTCGAGTCATTGTTCCCACTGCTCGTTCGCTACAGCGGCCGCTCTCGTCCTTCGTCGCCGAGGCCGTGTCCCACTATCATTGCTGACAGTGGTGTAACTGCTGAAGCCTCGTGTTTGTGTTGACTAGCGGCACTTCCTTGAGGCAGCGCGCCGATGCGCTCCGAGCGAGTCGTAACAGGATGTACATTTAAACTTACATGAGTATATGAAGTGAAATAAAATCATTACATGGCTCATTTTTTGTACTTTTATTTCATTCGTATATTTCGGGGTAACAGTGACATATTCATTTACATTTTCTGTGATTCCTAAGTTATGTCTCCGAAGCTTTTTTCAATGCATTATAAATGTGTATTCAAGACTAACGTGAGTTTTAAGTGAAATTCAGTATTCGCATTACAAGAACGATGAAAACGAACGAAACAACTATGTTTAAGAGACTATAATTTTTGTTATGTGTTTTTAGATATCACATCAGCTATAATCTGAGTGTTAAAATGTTAAGCACGGCAGGAATGGAAGGCGCTTGAACAGTCTGCTTGAGAAACCATTATGGACCGATTAACGTATTTCCCCCCCCCCCCCCCCCCCCCCTCGAAACGGCTTTTCCCGTGTTGCAAAATCCCGACTGCGGTTTCGGGAATTCCACATTACTTGTGACGCGTGTGAGGTCATCTTGGCGACGGTTCAGTTTAAAATCGATTAGGAAGGAAATTCCGTTGGCACAACAAAAGTGGTAATATATCAGTAAATGTCCCCTGGCATCAGTGACAGGTTAGGTGGCTGGAAAAACACATTAGCTGTAATATGTTTATTTTCATGGCACATGAAACTCTTAGTGCGAGCAGACAGGCCACATCACTTATGACCCAGGAAAGGGGGTTGGGGATGACAAACATTGTGAAACCGCATGCAAGGAAGAGCATTCAGGTGGGCAAAATATTGTATCGTCCAAAAGGTAGCGTGGTAGAGCGGTACATGCTGGTGATAAACCGAATGCTACGCACCGTGTGGTTCCCAAACACACTTAGTTTTTAAATCTCACTTAAGAAACACCACAGAGAACGTCGGTACAATCGTGGAAATTGCTGCAACAGTGCCTCCAAAAGTAGATGATAACGTAGTGTTAATATGTATTACATTTCCTGGGAGCTCGGGCCTACTGTCATAGCGAGGGGCGGGGGGGGGGGGGGGGGTTCCACAAGCAAATAGGTTTCACGTTGGACACCGGGGAACTGGTCCTAGCAAGGAAGGTTAACATACTCTCAAAGATGATATGTCTCTTAAGCAGGGGGAGGGGGAGAAGACCCCCGACTATCCCATCAAGTACATTTCACTTATATCAGTAAGTTAAGTAGTAAAATGTGCGAAGTGTGTAAAATTAGAGACGATACATGTTAGTAAGCTATCTACTCGCATGGTCGCCGCCGAGCTTGAGGCAGTCGCACAGCACTGAAAGCTACTCCTGTTAGATGATGCGTGATAACTCCCCATCCACAATGGCTAAAACCCTGCATGTCTATAGAGCGTATATTTAAGCTTTGGCGTAAGACGAACTTACGAGCCTTCCCTTCCTGGACCCATTACAAACACACTTAGCTTGAACATGGATTTAAAAAAAGCAACTGAAATGTGTACCTGTTAAGCTATGATGCCACACAGCTACGCACATGAAGAATGTACATGACTTCAGAGGGTTGCGCTCTTATACCTCGGTGGTCTTCAGTTAAGCCAAGCCAAGCAGGGGTTTACAACTTCCGATCCTCTTCACATAAGCGAAGTCTTAGCAATAATGAATCCAAGGATCAGTTGCGTTCTTACCCTGATCGAGATTGGTGTGGGCATAGTGCTGATATATCTATTGAATGCTTCATTCTATCACTGAATGTCGTTACAGAATATTGGCTATAATGAGCAGGAGATTTGGTAAGCTTTCATACCTACGTACAATAATTTCATTGAAGTATGAAACACGAAAATTAATACAGTAGTTCATAATTCTGTTGTTGATAATTATTGAAATTAATTAATAGTATAGACATGAGAAGATTAAAACGCACAAAGAGTAAATCTACAGCTTATAATTAGGGTAATATAGCTATTTATAATGTTAACATCTCAAAAAAGGCGAATTAAATGTGACATCATCAGCTGTCATTTTTTGATAACCACAAAATACCTTCTGTAAATCTATATGGGTTAGGAAACGTGTGAGTACAAATGATGCGCTAAGCAATGCAACAAACTTTGTTCACTAAGCCATGGGGAAAAAAATATGTGTATATTGGTAGATATTGCTAAGGCTTTTGTTACAGTTCAGACAAAATACTTTAAAAGAAAATCCGATAACGTAGGAATAATAAATGTGGCGAACACATGACTTAACAGTTATTCAGATGGTAGGTCTCGGAGAGTAAAAGGTAAATATCCGGAGGACCGAGATCCGCTCGGAAGAAAGTTACTGTTAGCATTTAAAATACACTATTTGTAAATAGAAAACTAACACAATTGTTAAAATAAAAATTTGTTAAGTTTATATTAAATTTAAATGTATAGGTTTAAGTTAGGGTAATTCACCCCAGTGCCGGACATCTAAATCTAAAAGGTGATATACTGTAAACGTGTTAAAGAATAAAACTAATTTATATATTAGGCTGCAGATAGTTACATTGGCCTTATTGTTTTGCCAATAACACAATCAGAATTATTCTGAATAGTCTAGTATTAAGAGTAATAATACCACCCTAATGATAATAGTAAACGTTTCTGCTTTCCGTATCGAGCACATTATTCTTTACGCAATATTACCGTCAAAATTAAACATTTATCCTACACCTATATCCGATACATAATTTTAAACGATTTTATTCTTACGTGTGCTAACTTTGTAATCGTTAGCAGTGGTACACAAAAATAATGTAATTTGGTCATTAATAGGCCCTACTGAGCAAAATGAAGCCATGTAAAGATGAAATGTCTTCTGTGTTGTAACAAGTAACTTTTTTTAAATTATTTTATGAGTGTACAAACTTACGTTTCTTCGCCAAGAGTGATAGACATAAATGATTCTTGAAGTTTGAAAAGGATGGCAATGTATTAGAAAAAAAAGTCATCTTGAAGTCATGTTGGAGATATACAGATAAACTCCATACACGCAAAACAACTTTATCTCGACTGTACAGATTTAAATGAAATCACAGAAATTTTGAAATAAAAAAATAGACAGTTAAAAACTAAAAATAACCACTTTTAATGTTCAATAACTAAAAATGAAACCATAAAAGCTAAATTTAGATTATTTTCTTTCATTTTCGTAATGACTATATACAAAATTTAACGACATAAAATCGATTACCAATAATATTGTGATTAGACAAAATTAAATGTTACTGAAAAATAAAAATGACCCTTCTATAAAGTTAATAAAGTGTTCGTTACGCGGTATTGTTAGCAAAGCGATGAATTTTAAATTCCATCACATTCGGACATCGTAAAGTGGGTAAAAATCTAATATCAATATTTTTTACATAGGTACCTGGTTGATTTTCGTAGTCCATTCAAAACATACCGTAAAATGGGGTGACTTGATACAGTTTTTAACTTTCATCACTTCCAGCTCTTAACACAATTGCACTAGAATCAAAGTTATCACTTAAAAAATTGAGTCTTCAGTTGATGTATTCTATGTACTTAACTCATTTTGCTCAAGAAATATCTTATATAGATTTTTCCTTAAAATAAGCTTGTATGAAATCACACCATGGGTTGGGGTGACTTGATACATACATCGATTTCTAACGTTGTATCAAGTTAAACAGTTCCAAGGGTGACTTGATGCATGCAAAACATTGCAAAGTAGTAAGGTACTGACTTCCTGTGTATAAAACAAAAAGTATACTTTAAAATATACAAGAAAACTATTTTTTTAAATGTTTTGTTGTTTTATTTCATGTATTTACACTGAGAGACAAATTTACATTATTTATTTCACATTATTCAACATGCAGATGATTTAAAACATAACATCTGTTATTAACATAAAGATGGACAAAATGATCTCAAAATTATTTAATATTCCTACATATTGAAAAAGATGGTTTCCTCTCTGCAATGATGAATTCGATTAAACTTTATTTTTTAGTCTACTTAGAGATACCTACAGATCTTTTTTGAATCTATCTACAAATGATTCAAATGGTTTCAATGTTGAAGGAAATTTCAGTAGTCCATATCTTAATTCTACGGGAGGCGGTACTATATATATGTATTTATATGTATATATACATAAGAATTGCTCATTTAAAACCATTAGATAATAAGTTAGGAAACTCCAATATAAATATGGGGGCCCTGAAAAGCAAACTTCTTTCTAGATGTGCGTACGTGATTTTTTTATCATATATGGATAGGCAAATAGTTTCGCAGATGGTAGGCTACTGCAATTTTATTTCGTTATGGAGGTAGGCCTTCTGTATATGGAACGGTTTGAATGAAATTACAAAGGAAACTAAAGATCTCTTTAGATTATAGTTATTAGATATAAGTAAAACCAAACATATAACTAATTCTCCCAATATGTAAAGAGAGACTCTTAAACATGAAATTATATTTCACAATGCAACTTAAATGAGCATTAACTGCGTGAAAAGTAGTGTCGTAGAAAGAATACGCCAAATAAAATACCAAATTACCAAATTTGAATCTTTAGAAGGAATACATTGGTTTAAGTTTCTATTTTTAAGTCCTCTGTAGTATGGATTACTGAACTGTGGAGGAATGGGCTGAACGTGAAATAAACCACTATTACTATTTAAAATAATTTGGATCATTTTTTTAAACAATGCTTAGTCCTGCAAGGAACGTTATAAACATTTAAGAGGATTTTCCGTAACAAAGATTGTGAACAGATGTTAACATGAAGGGGCAATTTCAACCCTGTTGTTCGACCCAATCATACGAAAGCACTGAGTGACGTTTATGTTAAAAAAAATAATTGTCATGATTTTTTTTTTTATTCATAAGTATTAATTTCATAACTTTAAATTTTTTATGTGAAATGAAAGAAAAAGTCTCGTGAATAACATTATACCATTCAAGATTGAACTAGGCCACTTTAGGTGCAGACAATGGGGTAACGATATATACACGGAAAAGTTAATTCCTGTATTTTTACGAAAAATATCTCTTGAAATCAGTTGCCAATAACTTCATTGTGATTTTTCAAGATGGATGATGTAAATTTGTATACATCATGTGATTCTTGCCTACATGAAAAAAGTTTTTTTTTTATTTTTTTTTTTTTTTAGATACTGTTATCAATTATTTTTTCAACCAGGAAAAACAGTAATCGAAAAGTAAGCAACTAGACTGTTATGTTGTATAATGCCTATGTGCGCCTTGTTTTCTAGAAAGCTTTTCAGGGAACGGTTTATACTTCGGAGGTACAGGGACCACACCGAAGCATACATACCCGGGTAAGAATTAAAGCGCTGGATTACTGCGAACACTGTTTTTTTAGTTTAACGGTAGTTTTCTTGTAGTGTGAAAGTGTAAAAATATCTGTAATTTTACTTGAACAATTCTGTCCCACTTACAAAACGAAATAAGCAATGTACAGTTGTGTGTGACCCATGATGACGAATAAAAAAAGAGGCAAATATGCGGTATTTATTGATAATAAATGTATTGTGGTATATCACACAATACCTGTAAAAATTCTTTTGAGAAATAAGTATTCATACACACAAACATGTACGTGTCTGAGTTTATGATTCTTGCAAAGTTGCATTCAAATTATGTTATTCCACATGCTTTTTTTTTTCAATGTGAAGTATATATGAGGGTCAATCCATAAAGTTCCCATCAATTTTACAAATAGACAACATTGTCTATTCTCATAAAAATTTACATAGTTGGAAAGAAGAAACTTTGCTTTATTTTTCTACATTATTTCCATCTTTTTCAATGCATTTTTGTAGACGGTGCTCCAATTTCCGTATCCTAATGTCGTAGAACTCCGTCGCCAACCCGTTGAGGAAGCGTTTCACCTCTTCTTTGACTTCTTTGCCGCCCCAGAAGCATTGGCCACTCAAGTTTTCCTTTAACTTGGGGAACAAGTGATAATCACTAGGCGCGAGGTTCGGACTGTAAAGTGGGTGGGCCATTACAGTCCACCCAAAGTGTGCCCAAAGTTCCTGGGTTTGACGGGAGACGTGAGGTCGGGCGTTGCCGTGAAGCAGCCTTACACCGGCTGTCGGTCGTCCTCGCCGGCGGTTCTCGATAGCTCGCCGGAGTTCTCTTAGTGTTTCACAATACCTGTCTGAGTTGGTTGTTGTCCCAGGTTCCATGAAATCGATCAGCAGTATCCCCTTACGATCCCGAAAAACAGTAGCCATGACTTTGCCGGCAGAAGTTTGTTTGAACTTCTTTGCGACTGATGACCCTGAGTGACGCCATTGTTTGGATTTTTGTTTTGTTTCGGGAGTGAAATACGTACATTAGTTTCTTTCTTACAATGCATTACAGGACAGCAAGACAATTACTTAGTACTTTGTTTTTAGCTGAGGTATGGATTAACGAACGTGTGCTGGGAAACAATATTAAAACGGCATGTGTTTATGAAGATGATGCTCCGGGTAAATATAATGTTTTTTTTTATTTTGCAAATTAGATAGTATCATATTTACTTATAAAATAGTATAATTTCACTACAGTACATTCATCGGTTACGAATCACTTAACCATTTCAGTTCATTTGTTCAGTGAAATAGACATTTTATATATCCATCCTACATGTACTTTATAAAACTTTGGGTTCATGTATCTACATACAGTGGACATTATACTTCATGCCTACGCAGTACGTAATTTTAATTGTACTTCAGATTGATTTTAAAATCTATATACGTTTCGATTATTCCTACACAACAAAAAAAATCGAATATTTAGTTTAATAATTATTACAATCAAACAGTTAAAATGTGTATCCTAGGAAGTATGATGGAAAGGGTTTAGTCGACTTGGATTTCTTTTATATAATTTATGAAATGATCGTACACAAATTATATTTTTTAATGTTCAACTAGATATTTAATATGGCAATAAAAGTACACAATAAGATTAAGTAAAAAAAAACTGTTCACAATTCATAACGTAATACTTTGTAGCTTTATAATCACTTCGCGCCTTACCTATCCTGTATGTATTTTAACCTGTATTGTAGAAGTTGTAGGCCTGTGCTTAGTTCAGAGTAATATGTCGATTGAATCCTTGTTTGTGATATTAATGACAAGTTTTTAAAATTTCTGTATGTTCGTTTTCTTGTTCCAGGATAAATTGAAAATCACTTGACAGATTATCATGGATTTTTCTGTATTAGACAGTTATATGGCTAAGTTGTAAACTATTCAATTTGTAATTGGAGATCTCCATCTCTGAAGGAGGTAAGGAAAGTGGTAAATATTGTTTTAAAATAATTAACTTCAAAAATCCAAATTAATCAAGCATAAGAAAAGAAATTGTGTACCTGGATTCATCCCAAAAGAGGCAAAAATAGGTAAGTTTTGTTTTTCAGTTTAATAGTTGCATGTCTTCAAGTAATTAAGCATTATACATAACATTGTTACAAATTACAAAAACACAAAAGTATTTTATTTATGTATTTATTTATATCCTGTTGAGCCTTGTTTTTCCTCGAAACCATAAGGCTTTGAACATGTTACTGACATATTTACAGTCTTAAATACACATACTGTTTTACATACACATACAGTTTTACATACAGACACATAGCTTTCAAGATGACTACGTATAGCCCAGGAATTTAAGGTTTTTACCTCGAAAAAAATAAGGTAAATCTGAAAATTTGGTCATTACGAGCCATTGCTCTAGTAAGATATAAACAGCTTTGTTATACTGTGTAAGTAATTTTACATATGATTTAATTATTTACTACATTTATGATATTAAAATTATGCTCCTGCTTCTCAAAAAACATCTCGTACGATGTTATACTCTGTGTAGTCATTTTTAATTCAGGTTTTACTTTGTAATGTCATGCACTATTACAAATTATTTATTGGCATCATAACAAATCTCAAATAACGAGAAACAATAACACAGAAATATAGTTTTTGTTCACATACCTCAGCTAACTACATATGATCTGGGTCGTCATTGATATCTTCAGCTACATTCGTATAACTTCTACCACAACAGCGTGTGCAAATCATTGAGCACAGAAGGCCAGCAATGCGGCAGGAGCACTTTGATCCACACTCAGATCTACATGCACATGAGATGAGATGTAGAAGTTCATCGGGAGCTGGTGGCAAGTCACTGGTAATCGGAAGAAGTGTTTGTTGAATCTCACGCTAGCCCCAGTTGATTGGTGTTAAAGTATTACCCAGCCAATCCTAGACATATAATGCAGGGTCAAAATATGATCAGTTGATAAGGATTGCCAATAAAATTTTCTGTTCACACAGATCCTTATAACGTGAGTTGACGGGTGAATATGTCATCCCGCCTTCCGTTCGAGTCATATCTGATGGCGCACGCTGGTACTTGAGCCACCATATCTCTGTAACCGTTTGTCACAGATCAGTGTGAGATACACCGTTGAAAAGCTCAAATCCTAAGGAATTGATTTTGTGCAACTTAGTTTTTGTTATTTGCGGTACTTTTTAACCTATGGATAGTTTTTTTATAAATTCCATGATTTTTGGACAATTGTCAATGTTCGATCTATAATATTTTTACTTCATGTTTTTTTTTTTTACTGTGTCTGCTTATATATAGTGGTTAATTTGAATCGATCCCCGTGGATTTCAATTGATGCAAATAGTTTTCGGATGTACATTTGCGTCCTTGTGTCATTTAGGGACTTACGACATTATTGCACGAAAAAATTATGACGCCGGCATGGGAAAATAGGGGATTTTCAGTATGTTGTTCAGCAAGGTGTTTTGTATCAATGACCAAATTTTCAGATATACCTTATTTTTTTCTAACTTTCTTTAAATATTAACCTAAAACTCCTGGGCTAGTAGTAATGAAATTATTCAGATTAAATGAATTACTAATATAAAATTAATTTTATATAAATCACTTTTACAGGCTTGACATGAAATAATTTCTACATTTTATAATTAAGTATGTACTGCAATATAAACCTAATATTTATGTACTTTTATACCTTGAAAATATTAAGAAATTAGAAAAAAAAGTAGAATTTAGGATATTGTTGTTAGGCAGTGTAACTGCACAGATTAGTCTTATCCGCCCCACAATTCTTACCTTCTTTCGGCAATATACGTCATAAATTCTTCTCAATTGTAAAATGTATGAAATGAAATTGTATTTTAACAGTAGCTTTATATTTGTCTATATTTATGATTTCCATTATTTTGTAAGGTAAAGTATTAAAAAGTACTCTGCCAATGCGCTGTATTTCTGTTGCGTGGGTATTAGTTGATTGCATCCTCGATAATGGGCACCTTTGTTTCTTTCAAATTTGTTTTGGTATCTGTTAGCAAAGAAATAATGTTCTGTATATAAATTATTAATCCTAATGTTTTCGATTATTTTCTGCAACTGAATGATTGGTTTTCTGCTGTATTGATTTTGTAGTTTCGCCAGTGATTATAACTGATGTATCATCTGCAAAAATAATAAGCTAACCTTGATACTAACCACGATCTTTACGTTTTGCGAATTGCAAACCCTAAGGTGTGAATAGGGATAATTTTGGTTTCAGGATTAATCATTTCCACATTATAATTGATTTAAGAATTGTAAGTAATTAAGTGAAACAATAATAAATGTACGAAAACTAACAAACAATTTTATCATTACTCGGAATCCAACCCAAAGTTTCATTAAAGGGGGAGGTGTCTTTTTAGAACAAATAACCCACAACTGCAATTCCATTGAAACTGGAAAATACTAAAAAAAACTTCGGGAGTTGCACACTCCCTATTTTTGCGTGTATTGAAAGTCGTCTTCCAATGAGGTGGATACGCGACAGTAGGACGTAAATGTAATAGTGGAAAAGATAAAAAAAATGTTACTTATTAGCATGATCCCGCCCGTAACAGGTGCAATAGGATAAAGTTTGGTTTAAAGAAAGAAATGTTTCTAAAACTACTATCTCTCAGTTTTAGAAATTAACAACAAGCATACAGATTTTCGAATTGTATTTTGTCAGTTTTCTGTATTCCCGCTGTTAGGGATGCGAAAAAGTTAAATGGGTTATATTACAAAAAAATATACATCTCCTTATCAAATAAAGTTAACTTAAGGAAAAAACAAGAACAACGTAAATAATATACAATGTACAGCAGTACTTTTTATCATTTCGATATTCAACTCCTACAGCAGTGAAACGGGGGCGCGTTCCCTTTTTCAGTAATAAATAATACGTGCAAGCAAATTAGGATGAAGGCGAGAAACATACCAAGAAACACGTTGGCCAATTTAAGATTACATAAGTTTTAACCTTAATCGCTATTCTATATTCAACCGCAAAAGGGATGAAAATATGGTAAATTGTTTCATTCAAGAAGTCGTATTTCTGAAGCTAATTGAACGCAGTATAAGAAGAACGACTTACAACCATGCAAAATCTGCAGGAATTGTTTTTCAAGATTTTCTTCAGTTCTTTTTGAAATATGAAATATTGTAAGCCTGGTTTTAACATAAGAAGATAACATATTGGACCAAATCAAAAAGTTTAAATATCGGAAGCGATATGTGAATAAACCTTAAGCTACCTAATCTTATTAAAAATTTACCGAAATATCACTCCTGAATTTGTAACACTGGTTTATATTACTTAAAAATTTAAAGAAATTAATCTATTATATTTATCATGAATTCAAATCGTGTCTTACCAATATTCATATAATCATATTATAATTATTTAGGATTTCACATTTGCCGGGAAGAGAAAAGGGTTAAGTGGGATCTGTTTGGTTTCTGTTTGGGTAACGGATATTTCAATGTTTCATAGTTGCGAATTTTTACATTGGAATCTGTTTGGTGGAAAAAAGGAGACGGATATGAATGTTTGAGATTTTGTTGAAGTGAAATCTAATAATTATACTAAGAATTAAATACGATAATACGTAGGAAAAGATCATTTATGTATGTACACTAGATATCAAATCAAGAAACTATTGTAAGCTATATCGAACACACTAAATAGAAGTCTTAATATCAGGTACTTGCTCCACACTGAAAATTAAAAAAAAGAGCCAGTGGATGATCTCAAAAAGTACCATTCGTAAACGGTTTTGCTATGAAATAAAATTTTTATGCACCCGATAATTAATTGGGTCCATTTTTCAGTAAAAATGTTTGTTATTAAACAAATACTTCTCTTTCAATGGTGATGTCAGTAATACTCTGAAATTAAGCGAGCAAGGCCGCTAGTTATTATCTAGTTAACCCATATTATCATAAGCCCAAATTTTGTTATGTGGAAGTGTTAATCTTTATTTGCTAATGTAATGTTACTTAATATGTAAATATGTCCGTGTAAGCGACCCACAGAGGCCTTACACAAAGCAAACAACAAATGGTGGTTTCCCAAAAAAGTAAACACGAGACGAATTTCCAGACAGTACTGCAGCTGTCACACAGGATTATTTGCCGCAGCGGTGTCTTGCAAGTAGTTGAGCCGGTATTAGCATCCAGCAGGTGGAGGTGCACCTCCAACCCATATGTCACTAAAGGCTGTCTACAATTGTCTGAACCTGTGCGTGGTCCGTGCCTTCGCCCACATGACGCATGACGTCAGAGGGTCACGTGGACCATCAGCGAAGAATGTCTTTCGGACCAATGTTAGGACATTTCAATTGTAGACGGGGCTTAAAGCTCACCCCACAAGACGTCCAGTTTCTGCTTTAAATACGGGTATTACGGGCATAAAAATGTATTTGGCAGAAGACGAGAAATAATTCATTACTCCATTCACACGATACCCAGCATGCTAACAGAAAACAAGCTAAGGCATTTGCCGACCATGAGCAAGGATTTATTGGGATGAACATTTAACCCAATACATTTTAAAAATTGTGTAACCTTGTAAACGATTTTTGAGATTTTCTCTCCCGAACTTCAATTGCAAAAAAAAAAAAAAAAAAAGTTATTTTTGTATTTGAAATCAAGTTCAGAGCTATATTGAAATAAACAAAATAGATTTTACATTAGTAGGTTAGTTTCGAAAACAATCACAACATTATAAAATTCAAAGGACAAGGGAATTTTGATTTGGTTCAACGTATTTTATTTATGATAAATATTTTATTTTACATTATCGGAAAATTGATCAAGGTATTTCATAGTGTTAATTTGCTGGTATGAAAGTAATAATTAAAAAAAAGAGTACCATTAACATATTTTATATGTTACATGATTACTAAAGCCTGCGAACATTATTATTCCCATAAAAACTTTAACCATAATTAAAGAAATATTATTTAAGATTTCCATTTGGGCTAGCATGTGTAGGATTACTATAAAGTATTACCCTATTCATTAACAATATGGACATAGACGTAGGTGTTTAAATAATAAATTATTTATGTATTAATTACTAGTGAACAGTAATTCTAATTTCAAATGAAAATGAAAATATATACCTAACTAGTATCGATTAATAAAACCAAAAGTAATGATACATATTTGCTTAAAGCCGAATGCATATAATTAGTAAACTTTTATATGAAATTGATTATGATACGCCAACGACGGGGTTTAATTCACCTGACTTGTATTCCTAACATACTTCGTGTTGAAAATAGACCCCAAGCACATGAAAGTAAAACAATATAGTGAATAGTCTGGCGGTTGGCGTTTGTTTAAAGCTCCGTCACTAACGACAAAGTCCCAACCGATGACGGAGGCCTCTTTTCAAGTAAAAAAAAAAGTTTGGTGTGGAAAAGAGGAGCATATTAGTATAGCCAGACACATCGTCTAACATGCTGGAGAAACCTCACCAAACGGTTAAGGAAAAAAAATGCCATATCAATGTAATTTAGAGTTAACAGTTTCATTTTGAATGGAAAAAATTAAGTAAAAGCAGTAACAAGTAAAAACAATGTAACTATTTGCCAAAAAAAAAACCTGGCTACAAGATTCGGTAAAATTTTAAAAATTCCTTTAAAAAAATAGTGATTCTGCATACACCAACATCCGTGCATTTACCTTGTCCTTATACACTAGGTAATACTGTCAATGGTTATTTTATTCAGAGCCACGATGGACCAATATATATTGTAGTATATTTCTTACACGCTTAACTATGTCGTAAGAGTCTCACTGTGCCAAACAGATATTGCCACCATTTACATTATGTGTTTTTTTTTAATTTTATTAAGGCCCCGATGAGCCAATAAGTATCATAGTATAATTCTTACACGCAGTACTATGTAGTAAGAGCCTAGCTGCACCAAACAGATATGCCATCATTTACATTATTTGTTTTTTTTATTTGATTAGGGCCCTGATGAGCCAATGTTTGTAAAAGTACTTGCAGTGTTTTATTTCTCGAACCTGTCACTTTTCTGGTATTTAAATTAAATTTATTTTTAGCTTCGTTCAGAGATCGAACCAAGTATCGATTTAATATGTAAAGTAATGTGTGATTTTTTTGATGAATTTTGGAATCTTTCCCGAATTTCTAGGTCAATAAATACAAACATCCAAGATGGTGGTCGTAATGGCTTATAGGATGATGGTTGATTTGGAAACTATGCTTCTTTTACGACTTTGATCATTATTTATTGAAATTGATATTTTTTACATGAATTTAAGATTTTTTGCATCTCCCAGGGATCGAACCAAGGACGGGAATCGATCGAATCAATCAGTACATTTATTGTCAATTTATTTTATGAATTTGGGATTTTTTTCCAAAATCACTAGCATTAAAATTACGGATTTTCAAGATGGCGGACATGACACCATACTACCTGATGACATATATGCTATGAAAAAAGAGGTGGGGTCAGTCTGTCTTCATCCACCATGAGGGAAGGATCAGTCGCCATTTTTTTCTACCCTCACCGGGTTCGAACCGAGGACTCCTATCTCCATGCTGTAAATGTATGTTTTATTAATATTTTTTATCAAAATTTTATTAATTGGATTTTTTTATAATTTTTACCTTTTTTTTCATTAAAATAGGATAATAAATGAAGGTTTTCAAGATGGTGGCCGTAACGGAAATTGCAATCCAAATCCAAAATTGCAAATTCATAATCCAAGATGACATAATCCATGATGATGTCAGAGGCTTATCGGAGGCTGTCGACATGGATGCTTAAGGCTCAATATGGACGAGGTGTTCTTTCTAAGGCAAAATGTCTTTTGAGGTTTTTCGAAATCTTATTTTTTGAATTTACAAATTTTTTGAGAATTTTTTTCATAAAAATGGAAATTTTTGCGAATTTTGAGGAATTTTGGGTAAATTTGGAAAATTTTGAAGGTCAAGGTCTACGGTCAAGGTCACACTCATCCACGATGGCCGCCGTGAAATCAGAATCCTAGATGGCGGTCGGCACCACAGGCACCACACCCAGGACCCAGTGCCCGGACCGGTCAACCTATACTACTTATGGGACACAAACATAGCATTTTTAACCAGGGCAAGATAGGACAGTCAGACTCCCCTTAAATTAGATTCATAATAACATATGTCATTGGCGTACAGCCAATCAGATGTCTACGTAACTTTTTTCTGTACATGCCGTTGCCTTGTTTATTCTGTTACCACATTCCCAGAACGTTCTTTTTCGGGAAAATAAGATATTTTAACATTCAGTTTAAAAAATAACTCGCCATGCAGTGAGTTTGTCTTTGTTTCTACAGTTTATTTCGCACTTATGTTTACATTGCTAATTATAAGCAATGGTTGTCCAAATAAGAAGTAAACCACGACTATAGGTACATTTATTTAAGCTATTTATGTTATGTACAATACAATATGTCAATAAATAATTTGATTTGTTTTAGGCTCTTCTACTCTTGCTGAAAATGGACCAGAGGAAAAATGTGTGATTGACCCGAGAAATAGAAATACCCAGCAAGCCAGGGACAGTAAAGTTCCTGATATTTCTTTTACCAGCGAGAAATGTCATCCTCAAAGTACATTTATCTTTCCTACCAGAACCGACGGAGCTAGTCGTGGAAGGAGAGTGCGGCATCAGTGGTTTAGCGATTACGGATGGCTTCACTATGATAGTGTAAACGATAGTGTTTTGTGTTTCTTGTGTAATAGGGCATGCAACATGGTGAGCAAGGAAGACAGGCCATGGTATAGTGATGCAGAATTATAATTATTTATGTGGGCTTCTGCTCCTGGAAGGATGCGACAGCAACATTTGCAGGTCATCAAAGGAGTACATTCCACAATAAATGTTTGCAGCTGATAATAAGCAGGGAAAAATTTGTTCCGGTCGTTTCTCAAATGTCAGATGCTCATATGAGGGAGCAAGTGAAAGCTCAAATCTGCTTACTTGCTATGATTAGCTCTATTCGTTATTTAGTGCGCTCTGGAAATGCTGTACGAGGTCACGAAAGTGGCACTGGTAATCTTGTCATGCTCTTAGAAGAGAGGAAATCAGAAATTGAGGAACTGGAGCTGTGGCTGTGACAACTACCTGAGTCCTGAAATACAGAATGAAATAATTGAGATTATGACTCACATGGGTTTGCGTGAAATTGTATCTGAAATTGAAATTGCTCCATGGTTTTCGGTTATTGCAGATGGCACTACTGATTGTGCTGGTCAGGAGCAGTTCTCTGTATGTATCAAACTTTAGTTGCAAAATAGTTATTTGTAGGATTTTACAACCCTCATGATAGCAAGGGGGCGACACTTGCTGCGCCCATTTAGGATCTGCTTCTACGAATCAATCTTCCAATTTCTGATCTCAGAGGACATTGCTTTGATGGATCTGCTAATATGTCTAGAAGAGAGAAAGGATTTCAAAAGATTTTAGAGAGTATTCAGCCAAAATCTCTTTATGTACACTGCTTAAACCATGCACTTGACTTAGCCTTGCAAGAGTAGCTCGTCAGAGAAATGGAATGTGCGATTTACTCTGCTCAGTTAAAGATGTATCCAATATAATTTTGGATTCGGCAAAAAGGAGAAAAATCTACGAAGATATTGTTTTGCCTCCTTGTAAAATTGGAGTTGAAGACGAAGATGTGGTCACTGTAAAACCATCTCAACTTCTTTCTTTCTCTGTGCCCTACATGTTGGAGGGTCAGGGTTGATTCACTTAAAATATTCAAGAAAGAATACAAGCGAGTTCAGAGAACTTTGGATGCTATCAATGACAAAAAAGGAACCATTTCTGATGAAAGAAAGTCCGCTGTGCGTGTATGGATTGCCAGGTTGAGCAAATTTGAAACACTTTTCTATCTTAATGTAAGTATCGAGGTGTTTAGTCCTTGCGAAGAACTGGCTCGGGCTCTACAAAATCCACGTATCACTGCTTCAGGTGCAAATCATTCTGATCTGTTGGTGATTAGAAAATTGGAAGAGTTAAGAACAGAAACAGATTTCAACAAAATCTACCAGCAGACACATGAAACTGCCAAGAAGCTTGAGTTGAATGTTTCAGTGGAGCCCAGACAGAAAAAGTTGCCACAACGCTATGACCATTCGTCCATGACAGAGCCATTAGCCAAAATACAGGCGACAGACAGTCTTCGACTAGAATACTATCAAATCATAGATCTCCTTAAGAACAAGCTGTCGGACCGATTTGAGCAGAGTGGGCTGGAACAACTATGTGAACTCGAAAGGCTTATGATGAATTCACTTCAAGGAAGGGTACCTACACATGTTGAATTAAGCACAATACTCGGTGTCTTTGCCGAAGATTTCAATTTAGACAGTCTCCTTACACAGTTGCAGTTATTGAAGAATCTTCCTGGAAATGTACCCGACACTTGTGCAGCATTCGCTGAAAAGTTGGGTAAAGAGAGTGATACGGCTCGTGTTTGCTCGATCAAGTAACTCGACTCATGATACTCATCATGACTGTGCCTGCTCCAGCCGCATGTGCAGAGCGTTCATTTAGTGCACTTCGTCGTTTGAAGACATACTTGCGATCTTCAATGTCCCAAAGACGTCCCACTCATTTGACTTTGCTTCATATCCATAGTGATAAAACTGCATCAATAGACATCAAGTCGGTTATGAAAAAATTTGTCTGCCGCAAGGTCGAGAGAAAGAGCATTTTTGGTAAAGTTTAATTTTCCAGTTGCTACTAATCAATACATGAAGTCTGGGTGCTGTAATAATTCTTTCCTTTACATCAAAACTTGTGATGCCATTTCTAGTAGCTGTGTAGTTGTCAATGAAAAAATACGGATTGTTCGTACAAATAATTCTGATAATTTTGAGAATGTTTTTATGTATTGTAAATTAAATTATGAGGAACATAAAAATGCTATGATAGTAATATGTTGAAAGGCTCACTATTCCGAGTTTTGTTATATTGTGATTTGACTGTGTTATTTTGTCATATAACTTATCATAAGATATTTAGATTTTCAGATTTATTAATGGTCAAGCAGTTTTTCTGTCACGTTTTAAATTAATATTCAGTGGACACTAGGTACACCATATGCTTGTGTCAATACATTCTGAATATTGGCATCATCTAAGAATATTTAATTAAAGGTGTGTAACATTAATAGTTATCCTGTCCTGATATTCAAATGAATTTTCAGAGTGGGCAATGAGTGGGATAATGACGTCTTTGTTAAATTGTTTACTCAAGGCTCAGCCTCACTTAAATATTTTATTATAGCTTGTTTTGATTATTGCAGTTCTTTGTTAGCACATATTAAGAAAATGTAACTATAGCTATAGATAGTTGGCAAAATATGTTATCTCACAATACAAATATTAATCTTCAACCACCGTCATGTAATTATTATGCAATTAGTGAAACATATTTTTAGTTATAAATACATCTTTGCCTTTTCTACAGCTCTAGATAACTTGATTATATCTGGGGACTAAATTTGAAGGTGCTTGTAATTTATGTACTCTGTGCAGTGGGAAAAATCAACAAATTGCATTTAAAATGATTTCTACGAGGCGGAAACTGAAAAGTGAACACTGTTTTGTGATGCCGAGCCTTAAGTAAATTTGTTATAAAAAAGTTAAAATTTCTGCTAGTAGTACATTCTATTTTTATGTACGAAAGATGCTTAAATAGCACCATTTTGCTCCTTAGAATACAATTTTTTATACCCGGGGAGAGCCCCGGGACACCCCCCTTGTTAAATCCACCACTTAATAATGATACTCTCATTTCCCCTCCCCAGCCCCCCCCCCCCCCCCCAATTAAATATTTGCTTTCTACGCGCCTGTTCGTGAATATCTATATTATATTTTCTTTAGTGTATAATGTATCGCATACCTGCCAACTTTCCAAGATGAAAATTAGGAAGACATTTCAAAATGTTAATTTTTCACGTAAAAGACATGCGGAAATTTTTACTCCATGCCACAAAAATTACTGTGATTAAAAATAATTCTAGAAGCAATGCTAAATAGCCTAAACCAACCATTTATCACATAAATATGATGTAAATTAACAGAAAAGTATATAAACAGCTTTTTCATTGCCTTTTAACTTAATTTGAGGTTAAGCATTGCGATTTCAAAGAGGAGGCTGCCGCCTTCTTCGCTTTCTTCAAAAATTCTGCACTATAATTCTGTTCATAACATACACCAGTTTGTCTTGACTTGAGGATAGAAATTGCTTCCAGAGTTTCATTTGACATTGATGACCTGAACTGTGTTCGATTCTTCTTAATTAAGCTGAAAGTACGTTCACACTCTGCGTTACTGTGTGGGATGGATAAGATTGATAACATTACTCTAGCTATCCGATTATACTTTGCCACTCCATCTACTCCTCGAATACTGGCTAACTGAGACCATTTTATATCTTCACTTACTTCTGTTGCACAAATATCTGAAATGTCGTTGACCTGAAGAGTTGTGAACTGCTTTTGTATTTCGTCTATAGCAGCATTTTGCGTTTCCCCTTCCTTTATAGCAAGCATAATAGGAAATAATTCCACAAAATAATGGACAGAAGAAAAGCTGGCATTCTCAATGTTACTGAGTTGAGCAACTTCTGCATGTTTCAATACCTCATCTTTTAAAGGAAACTTGTTGACAATGTAATCGCAAGCTAAGACAAAGTACTTACGAACAGAAGAATAGAAAACTATTTTTTCTTTGTCTTCCAGTGTTTTCACAATGTTTACAGCCTGATTCCCTACAACTAAATCAGCGTCTTCTTTCTGATTCTCAATGGAGTGGTAGTCGAGTTCAACTAGCCTACACAAACTACACCCAAGAGAGAGCCACCTTGTACTAACGTGTTTCAAAATATTTTTTGCTTCCTTATTATGAAGCTCTTGGAATTTGTGGAATCTGTCTTTTCTCTTCGCACTTTTTTCTAAGTAATAGAATATATCCACAAGTATTTCATCTATTTTGATAGGTAAACCCCCTACAGCTTTTTCGGCAGCCAGATTAATTAGATGGCAAATGCATCCTACAACTATGAGATCATTTTGCTTTTCTTTTAATACAGCTGCAATGCCGTTCTTGCGACCTACCATTACAGCTGCATTATTACAACACAATGCTATACAATTCTTAACAGGTACTTTCTTGAGTTCAAACTGTGAAAGCACTAAGTTCCCTATATTACGTCCGGTGGAATCACCCTCCAATGCAGAAATGGACAAAACTGTGTGAACAATTTTCTGCTGCTTTTCATCATAGAATGTGACAACAATCGGGTAAAGTTTCACATTTGAGTCGTTACTACCATCAGTAGCAACAGCAAATGGTCCATTTTGTAAACAATGGACCAGGTCTTCTGTTTTATCAGAAGCCATTTCACTTACAATAGCTGCAGTTTTAGTTCTGGCACACCCGTACTTTTTGACTATCTCTGAGTTTGGAAACATTTTCCGTAGCAATGCACCTGCATGATCTGCCGCAGTCAAAGGTATATTATGCTCTACCAAAAAGGCCGTAAACAGGCACTGTGCTTTTATCACGTCTAAGTCGGCATTTCCCGTTTTGACAAAAAAGTTGATATTTTCTGCCTTTCTTCCTGGCATTTCACATTTGCGGCATGTTTGGCGCTTCGACAATGAACCGTTATGTCCGTTTTCCCACCATGTGCTATATTTATGTCGGAATGACAAACTGTACAGTAAGCAAATATGTCACCCTTTACAGACTTCTTAATAAAAGAGAATTCAACACTGTATACTTGATTATACACTTTCTGTTTTTTCGTAGTACTCATTTTTACCGAATTTAAATCAAACAATAACCTGAGAAACAGATTAACGGCTTACCTAACAAAAAACTCGTGCCTCCAAGGCCGAAACCATAATAAATAAAGAAACTAAACGTTACAATACCAAATTACGCTGCACAAATGGTATACTGCTACATTAAAAAATAGTCTTTAAATCAAATTACATCACGCATGAATTAACTCCGCTAAAACACCGCCATCTTAACTGCAACTAATGAAAACAGAAAACCATCAGCATCAACAAACGGGATAAAACAAACGATACAACAGTATCGACACATACTCTAATGTAAATATATCGTTTCCTAAGGTTCACATCGATATATCGATTACAATACTCGAGATAAATCGTTCTGGTACGCATAACTTATTAAAAGTTGTGGAAAATTCGTACAAAATAACACTTGTCCGTAAAATCGTACAACGAAGCTATTTTTCGTACATTTTCCGGGAAAATCGTACAAGTTGGCAGGTCTCGCCGAGAGCACCACTTCGTTAGCCACGTTTGTAGGAAATGTTGAACTCTCTTGTGATGACTTTCTGAAAGCATGTTTGCAACTGTGTACTGCAAACCAGCTGTAGAGTCATGAAATGTAACAGAATACAGGTACACTACACCTGAAACATTTCCAAACGGGTGCTGAAGTTTACTAACTAACCCTCCTGTTGCATCTATCATAATTGATGGGTTCGACTTAATTTTGCAGTACTCTTGGTATACAAAAAGGTGTGCTGGTTTCCAGTAATAAACATGAAATGGGTCTAGACCTATTTCCACTATACTGATGTGATACTCGGCTGAATATTTAAGTTTACCAATAGCCAATAAAGGGTTATCATCAACGCGCCTCGATGGCATATATTTTAAAATACTTTTGTAAACGATTACATACTTTCTCATATGTATGCATACTTTTGTCTTCTTTCACATAATATCGCAACTCTAAAGCTGGGTCCGTATTAACATTAAAATTGTGAGAGTATGTATAGACATTTCCAATAGAGTTAATATCATATTTTTTTAGTTATCATAAACAAATGATTTATTCTTATAATCCCTTTAACTCATTGTCATACACTAGAATATCTACGATCAACGCTTGATTACAAGTCTTAAAGACAGGGACTAACTGCGAAATATGGGGCACAAACTGAGCGAAAATCGTTGAAAAAATTCTACATTGATAGCTCATCAACCAGACTAGCAAAATCATTAAAATTTGCGGCAAAAACTAGCACAAACTGAGCACAAATCACTGACAAAATGTAATCCTGATCGGCGGAGGTGGGGGAACTAGCATGTTGCCAGCCCCACACTTTAATTAATTAATAGCTCATTAACCAGACTAGCAAAAACTCTAAAATTTGTGGCACAAACTAGCACAAACTGAGCACAAACGAGGGGATGACCAACTGCCACTGTGTCAGCGCGGATGCCCCACGGGGACACGCCACTGGCATGCCAGCTGCCCCCTACAACACCGCCAACAACCGGGGCCGGCGAACGCTTCGGGAAATGGAACCCCGAGGGCGGGACACTAGGATCCGCGCCTCCGACGACCGCGAGACGAGACACGCGTAACGGGGGAGACCCACCACCGGTCCTCAACCAATTGTCCCGTCACCGGGATAGCCTAATCCGCATTCCTGTCGAAGTCAACGGACGTTCGGCAGCTGCCCTGGTAGATACGGGCGCGAGCCATGTCTTTGTGGCACCACACCTCGTACTGATTCGGTGGGCGCTCTTCCTCCAGTCGTTCGACTTTGATGTGGAACACGTCCCGGGCACCGAAACCAACTTCCCGACCTGCTATCGCGGGAACCCGACATGCACATCGAGATCACTGACAAAGACGACTGGGAGGGGATGCTACCCCCCGGGCCATATGGGAGACCGGCACACTCGGACACGACATGCACCCGCATCACCTCCGGCATCCCAGGGGACGAAGAACCACCCAACACCGTCGCCGACGTCCACCGCCGGGTGTGCCAAGCGCAAGGAACGTCGCAAGACGCCGATCGACGTCGACGACAGGCCACCGCCGGGGAACACGAGGCGTGGTGCGTACAACATAGGGTGGTGATGACCCGGACACCCGGGGGAAACTGCGACTGGAAATCCTACATCCCACCAGAGGCACGGGAGGCGACCTTGAAGTTTTTCCATGACCATGACCTCGCCGGGCACCCGGGAACAGACCAGACGCGATGGGCGATAGGCCAACACTACCACTGGCCTGGCATCACCCACTATGTGCGGGAGTACGTCCGGGAATGCGAAGTCTGCCAAGTACGAAAAGCCAGGAGACGGGACGGAGAGGAGCAACAGCGGCCAAGGGACCCCACCACCGCCTTCCAGACCATAGCGCTGGACTTGATGGGCCCTTACCCCCGCACCCCGCGCGGAAAACGTTTCCTACTGGTAATAACGGACTTATTCACACGGTGGACAGAAGCATACCCTTGTGGTAACTTAAGGACCCCCACGATCACCATAATCCTACTGAGGGAGTTCCTCCCGCGCTGGGGCTACCCCCAGTCCATCCTGATGGATAACGGCAGTCAGTTCCTGGGCCGTCACTGGAAGACCTGGTGCACCGAGCATTAGATTGAACACCACACGACACCCGCCTACCACCCCAGGGCCAACCCGACAGAGCGTCGTAACCAGGAACTGAAGGCCCAACTGCGCATCCGACTGGGGGAGGACCACACTCGATGGGACCTGCATGTAGCCGACGCATTGTTCTGCGTCCGACGGCGCACCAACGCGGCAACCGGCCTCATGCCGGCGGAGATGATACAGGGGCTCAACCTGCCCCTACCGGTTCAGTGGGCCACCCACGGTACCCCGCATCCGACAGAAGACACCGAGGAGCGCAACCAGCGCCGCGCAGCCGCGCAGGAGGAAGCACGACGCCGACAGAGGGTGTACGCCGAGGGTATCACCCCCGTAACCAACCACCCACCACCCGTCGTGCGGGTGGGCGATCAAGTGTTCGCCCGGGTACACCCCCTCTCGGCGGCACCCCGCAATTACTGCGCTGGGCTGGCACCACGATGGGGAGGGCCCTACACCGTCTAGAAACGTCTAGGGAGGACCACCTACCTGGTGCGTCTAGGCGGACGACGAGTAAAAAAGATACATCGGGATGACCTACGCCTCGCCAATCTACCTGGGGGAAAGCCTTCCTGAGGAAGGCACCCCACCTAACCCCGCCAGAAAACCGACGCAGGAGGAGGCGGAGGACCCCGACCGGACCCCAGCACGACGCTGCCCCGAGCCGCCTCATGCCGGCACACTCGCCGACACAGCGCCGCCCATTGACTTGGAGTACAGGGAGGAGCCAAGGACGCAATCGCACCGCCATCAACGACCACCGCGCCACCTAGAGGACTACGTTCTGGTCAACCCACAGCAGGAGACCGCCGGCACACCCACGGACGACCTCTCACGCGGCCTGGGGATGGGAGACACGGAGGAATCGCGGTCGACAGGAGGGTTGAACGCAAGCACGTTCACAGACACGGCGCCGCTCGTTGACCTGGAGTACGAGGATGAGCCGGGAGCGCGACCTCACCGCCACCGACAGCCGCCGCGCTACCCAGAGGACCACAGCCTGGCCAGTACACAGCGAGGGCCAGCGGGCACGCCCACGGACGAGCTCTCACGTGGCCTAAGGGCGGTCACGACATAAGATATCGACATCGCCAGGACGATAGCGGATATCGCAGAACACAACCAGACCCCGACACAGCACCACCTCGGACCGCCCCACTCGACCCCGTTCGCCGACGCAGCGTCGCCCGGACACCCGGAGTCGGAGGACGAGACGAGGACATGGCCACACCGACGGCGACACCCGCCGCGTTACCTGGAGGACTACGTGCTGAACACACCGCCAGGGGAGACGGCGGATACATCCGCGAGCTGCCTACCAAATGACCAGGGCACGGAACAGGAAGAGCCACAGCCGACGGTGGAGTTGGTGGACGAGGACCCGAGCCCGGAGGGCGCCCCACTCCGATGCCATCCCTGCGACGACGACCCAGGGACCATAACCATCACCGAGTTGCCCTACAGTCCTGGCAACCCCGAGATGGACAGCGACCCGGGAACGATCCCACTGGTAACGGAGCCAGAGGAGGAGTATGCGGAGAACTACGAGACGCCTCGCAACAGCCCACCCGGCATCCCGGAACGAGAGAGGCAACCATACCATTCGGCAACCCAACCAATAGAAAAGAGGGAGACCGTCACACATGGAACCCATACCGTAAATCACGCCCCGGGTAACCCCGCCGGCGAGCGACCACGACGGACCCGCCGAGTCCCAGGGTACCTCGCGGCCTACGACCTGGGGGACGCCTAGAGTAAGCGGGTTAATAACCCTGTCCCCGAAAGGTCTGGGACAGTTCACCATGCGCCGTGCCGCCGCCCCCTGCCCAGCTGCCTCCGCAGTCGACCGGGCGGCGTGCGCCGCGCCGCCCTTCCATGCGCCGTGCCGCCGCCCCCGGCCCAGCTGCCTCCACAGTCGACCGGGCAGCGTGCGCCGCGCCACCCTTCCATGCGCCGTGTCGCCGCCCCCAGCCCAGCTGCCTCCGGAGTCGACTGGGCGGCGTGCGCTGCGCTTCCCTTCCAGGCGCTGTGCCGCCGCCCCCGGCCCAGCTGCCTCCGCAGTCGACCGGGCGGCGTGCGTCATGCCACCCCACCGCCGAGCGTCACGACGCCGCAGCTAGGGGAACAGAGCGGGCCCTACCAGCCGCAGTCGGGGCTAGGTGTGCCAACACGTGGCGGGACCAATAGCAGTGCAAAGTCGGGCTTCTCCGAGGGGGGGCGTTTGACGTCGTCCGGTCGGAGGCCGTCTTCAAGCCCGACTTGCGACCGCCCGTACTTAGTCCCGCTAACGAAGCGCGCCTCTAGCCACCCGGTCGGAGTCAAGTGAGCTTCCCGCCACTCCGTACCACAAAGGTAAATTGCGGTAATTACTGAGGGCTCGAGTGCCCCTCGCGTAAAGACGAGTAATTAAGGGAGCCCAGTAATTACCCTAATTTTTACAAACTCATCACAAGAAAAGTGCGTCGTAGGAGTGTGCCACTTACTTCCGTGGGGAACTTGAAATCACATGTAGTAAGTGCTCCCTTTGCGGCCTTCCGCCTAAACTAATTGAATGACTCTTCCATCATCATTTTCCCCCCCGTTCTAACTTGTCTGTAACTGCTGGAGTAGTTGGTTAACTAACAGTCTCCAACTTGACTCTCCTTCCTTTTAAGTACATTTAAATACAATTAATGTAACTACGATTATTATAGGCCTTCCGCCATTAGAATTAAGCCTTAGTAGTTATTGTGTGAACATTGTAGTGGTTATGAACTCTTTAAGTTATCTTTAAATAAATATAACAGTAAACGGCGAACTTTGGCGCGCGGGATCAGCCTACCTCTCCCCCGCGCCAAGGCTAGCACGCCACTATCGAACTACTTGCGAACCGGGCCGGACGTCCTGAGTGCCACGGGAAGCCATCTTCGCTTTGCAACCACCAAGTAACGCTGGTAAATATAGTCACTAACCAAACCTTCCTTTTTCAGCTTCCCGTGTGCGTCCGCGTTCATTTACGGTGCAGGGCTTAACCCGGCCGCTCCAACTTAAACTGGGCGACGCGACTCCGGTCCACCGCGCAGTGTCTATTTACGGTACGGGCCGACTCCCGCCCCTCATTTACTACAAGTAATAACATCGCGCACATAAGTGCCGATGCTAACTTCATGGGCATTCGCAAGTAATGTAACACGGACCGCGGCTCACACAAGTGACCCGGCCGCTGCTAAGAACAAAGCTTACGGGATTGGCCGCCCCCCTTCCCCCCATTGCTATGGGTGTAAATGGTGTAAGGGCGGAACTTTCAAGTGTATAATGTAAAGTATAGTGCCTCTCCAATTGTGTGAACTGTAACGTGTAACTCAGTGTTCACAGCGCAAAAGGGGCCAGCCCCGAATAAAACCCAGTAACGTAATCAATTGTGTTCTTCCGTAGTGTTGTTTGCCCCCTCCAGCTAGGGATCAGTGTACTATATTGTGTAAGGAGAGTACTGGATAACTAGCTCTACGAAAAACCCCCTCTTAAATTCAATCACAGCCGAAGGCCTAGTGGTCCACGCCGGGGCAGAAAGTATCCACGCCCAAAACCATTGGTTAACGACTGTGCTAGCCTGGCACCCACCAGAACATACCCAAACACCACCACTTCCCACTAGGCCCCGCCCAGGTCTCGCAGCCAAGACCGCGGGTGACGGCAATGTATATATACCAACCTTTGATGCAAGTTATTATTTATTATTTACTTTTTCCGAAAGACACTTCTTGTAGAACAATTATGGGTATTATCTTAACTTAACAAAATTACATGTTTTGTTATCTTTTAGTTTAGTCTCTCCCATATAAATTTTCTTTTTATCACTATTGTACTGATACTGATATGTTACTACGACACGACCATGTTATGCTAGACTGATGGGACCCAAACGTAAACAAACAATTTGTTTTTTTACAAACACAAGACTGCATGAATGGCAAATGATAGTTGTCAACACACAAGTGCAAAAGTAAATACTTAGGTTCTTAACACTACTTTGCCCAGTTTGCCATGAATTTAAAACTTAAATATGGAGACTGACCTGTAGTACAAATAAACAATAACAATGGGTAATTTTCCAAGAGATTTTAATAATATTAAGAAAATGAAGGCAAATCAACAACATAACATTGGAATTACATTTAAACTGGCAGGTTCTGACAATGGCTAAAGTTCTCTGAATCTCTACAGGCACAATGTGACTAGCAAAATGTTATTGAAAATTCAGGATGTTACGATGGGCACCCGGCTCGACAACAGTCCAATTCAAAATTCAGTCTCTATTTTTGTCTCCAACACAACACGTAGATGCAGTTTACACATTAAATAATGGTGGGGTTTGCTCTGGGCTAAAACTCTGTCGGTAGGCTATTTCTACCCCCAGGACCTCTGGGGGGACCGCGGACAGTTACTCTTAGCTTGTACAGTCTCTGCTATAAAACATCTCGTAGCGGGAATCACCATGTAAGATGAGGGGAGTTTGCAGTCCAACAATGCGCTGGCACCAACTCAAGGCGACCACGCCTTACCTTGCGAATGCTGCGCTGGCTCCGCAGTCCCCAGTCCGTGTGACAGCTGTCCCAGGGAGTGCGTTGAGATGCACCAGTATGCACCACACACTTCAGGTCACCAGAGCACTCACACGAGGTGTAAGTTCCGGCGCGCGCATCGTTGTTTCCCGAACCGCGGACGCGTTGGCCAATTCGATAGATACAGTTCCAGTTCAGCTGGCAGTATTAATAATACCGAAACTTCAACGTATTTGTCGCGATTCCGCAGCCTGGAATCGTGGGTAGCGAAAACTTCCCACGCGAAGCGACACGATCTCCGACTCTGCACAGCGGACTGACTCCCCGAGAATTTTTTTTTCATAACCTAAACTAAAACTAAGTGTATTTGGGAGGGGTCTGGATTAGGGACAGACTTAAGTGCGTCTCAGGTCGAAGCCTATTCGCTCTAATCATGCAGGGGTTAGCCATGCGGGAGAGGGTGCATGCATCGTGTGCTAGGAGGGGATTGGCCAGCCATGGCAGCAATTGGCACCATGACTAACTCCTCTCACTGACTATTCTAGGCTAATACTAGATAAGTTGGGCCCAGGTAAAACCTGCATAGACACAGGGAAAACCCTGGGCACTTACATGCGGTATGCAAAATTCATGCATTATTACATGCGGGTTGGCTACGGGAGTAGAAGGATGGCTCAGGAAGAAGAGTTGGAAGAGTAGAAAATATCTTTTAAGCAAGGGCGGGCACTTGGACATTTCTGTCCGCATTTGGGGTTTTTGGGCATGACTGATTTTTATGGGGCGACTTTCGTCGTTTCCCACCAGGCTGCCAGCCAGCCAGGTTTGCTGAAAGAGAAGTACATGTTACAGCTATAATTATATGGCCGCAGCACCCAGGTTGCCCCAGCTAACATGGCCATGTATGCCCGACACATTGAGCTGCCAGCCTGGGCATGTCAATCATTGGCTAGTCCAATGTTGCATATTTGCACCGCAGGACGTGGTCAGGCACATGGTCGGACACCTATTAAACGAGGGTGAGTCTGCTCACCTAATAATTAAAGAGTAAGTTACTATAATAATTGCTGGAAGTGTTTGTGTATTCATTAGAGCCCCGCTGGGCCAAAAATTCATTAGGGCCCCGCTGGGCCAAAAATTCGTTAGAGCCCCGCTGGGCCAGCTTGCTGCTGTGTCAGTGTACTGGGAGGTGCGGGAGGACTTAATTCTGCTACATCGTGCTGCCAGCCTGGGCATGTCAATCATTGGCTAGTCTAATGTTGCGTATTTGCACCGCAGGACGTGGTCAGGCACGTGTTCAGAATTTAATTAATGCTAGTATTAAAGCTTAATATTATTGTTTAAAAAATAATATACTTAATACTAATTTTGGAGCTGCCAGAAATACAAGTGTCGAGCTGCGCGATTCTTAGGCAGAATTTTCTCGCCAGTCCGCAACCACAGAGTTGGGGTCCGGGCTCGGCTGAGCGATTGGCCGGAGCTTCCAGCCAATCACGGGCCACTACGGTGGTCGGTGCGCCAGGATGGATTTTGGGCGTTTGTATTTTTGTGTTTCGTCGGGATCATAATTCCCGAGTGAGGAAACATGCGGATTTAAACTATTTACGCATTTCTCGTAAAAAGTTTGTGTTGTACGAGTGTAAAAGTCTTGCAAAGTTTCCGACTCGGTTTCACGATGCAAAGCTTCTACAGAGCAATAGTGTGGTCCGTCTGTAGCGATTCGAATACACCTGTTCTGAATTCGCTGTAATTTTAGTAAGTGTGTAGGGGCAGCTGTTGCCCAGACAGGGGCTGCGTATGTAATTATTGGGCGAATGAGAGCTCTGTACAGCAGTACGCCTGTTTTAACCTTGCTGCCGCATCGCCTGCTCATTACTGGGTATAGTGCACTAATCCTACCCTGCGCTTGCGCTCGCTTAGTGTCAATGTGGTGGCGCCAAAGTAGCTTTCTATCCATGTATACGCCTAGATATTTCACTACATCATTGTGCGGTATTTGTTCGTCAAACAAACGTATTTGCGGCCTGTGTTCTGCGGGCGGAAGGTTTTTGCGGGTAAACACAATAGCCTCTGACTTAGTTGTGTTTACTTTAATACGCCAAGTCGTGCACCATCGCTCAAGCTCAGTGAGCGCGACTTGTAATCGGTTTGTAGCTAGCTGTAGATTGTGGGACCTGCTATACAGCACTGTGTCATCTGCATAGCAACCCAGCTTGACGAGGCGGTGTGCAGGGCGTGGCATGTCACTAACATACACATTAAAGAGTACAGGACCTAAGATACTTCCCTGTGGGACACCTGCTCTAATTTGTTTGAGGTCAGATAGAGCTCCTTCAGTAAATACTCTAAAGGTTCTGTCTGCTAAGTATGACGCGACTAACTTAATATAGCAGTCGGGAAATCCTGTTTGGTAGAGTTTGTGGATTAGCCCCGCATGAAATACTCTGTCAAATGCTTTTTCTACATCAATAAATGTAGCAACTACGTAGTCTTGTACGTTGAATGTGCTTGTTATTTCCTCTGCCATGCGCACTAGTTGGTGCACTGTCGAATGTGTACTGCGAAAGCCGAACTGTTCATTCGGCAGTATGTTGTTTTCGTGAATGTGTACATTAAGTCGGTGTAGTATGATACTTTCTACGACTTTAGACACAGTGCTTAGCAGACTGATAGGTCTGTAGTTCTGTGGCAGTGTTTTGTTTTTGCCTGGCTTGTGGAAGACTATAACTCTAGCCTCTTTCCATTGCGAGGGGAAAATATTTAACCTAAACATAGCATTTATGCACTCGGCTAGATATTCTAGTGTTGCATTTGGGAGTTGTTTGAGAACAACAGCCTGTATGCCGTCATTCCCGGGAGCTTTGCGCGGCTTCATTTTTTCGATAGCACGCTTTATTTCTTGTGCCTGTGTTAGCAGAGGCGCAGAGATTGTGGGTAGTCGCAGTTTAACGCGGAGTTCGCGGTAAATTTGCGCTGTGAATAGCCTATCGCAGGGCTGCATGTTGGGCTGGAATGCAGTTTCCAGTGTGTCAGCGAAAGCTTGTGCCTTGTCGCGGGGCTGAAAAGCTACGCCATTGTTTGTTTCAAGGGGCGGGATTTTTTCCGATTTGTTTAAAAAACGCTTCGTCATTGTCCAGGCACTTCCGTCCTGGGTGTCGAGTCGTGCGATTTTTGTTTCCCACTGGCTGCTTCGCCAGAGTGAGATTTCATCGGAAATGACTGTTTGTATTTCATTGATTCGGCGTTTCGTCTGCTGTGTGCGACGCCGTGTGTATTCGCGCCGCAGTCGATTTTTTTGTGTAATCAAGCTGCTGATGTATTCTGGCAGCTCATCGTGTGCTAGCCTAACCTCCTTTTCTGGGATGCACTGGCTAATACCATCCTGGATTTTTTTTGTTAATTCTAAAATCGCGGAATTTAAGTTATTGCTGTTTTCTATGTTAATTTCGGCAGTGTCGGGGAGATTTATTGTCAAATAGTTTTTAAATCTTTGCCAGTCTGCATTTTTATAGTCCCTAATTTTTCGTGGCGGATTTGAGTCTACGTTGGCGTCATCGAAGATCAAGTGGCCTGGGAAATGATCCGATGACATGTCGTGTACAACCTCGAGTTCGAATCCCATGTTGACACGTTTGTTTAGGGCAATATCTAAAATATCAGGCATGTCATTCTGTCTACCAGAGTCATGTGTGGGCTCGGAGGGAGCATGTACATGGTAGGTTTTGGTGAGTTGGTGAGTGTACAGTAGTCTGCCGTTCGCTGTAGCGCGCCTGCAGCCCACTCTATGTGTTTGGCATTAATGTCTCCTTCAGCAAGGAAGCTCGGGGCCGCCCTATACAAAGAATCCAGGTCCGCCTCGCCGAGGGACCTACCTGGTGGGGCGTACATTGCGATTAATTTAATCTGTTGTCAATTAATGTTTAAATTTATTCCTATGGCCTCGAGGTGGTGAAAATCAGGGAGCTGGCAAGCAGTGTGTTTTACACTAGTGTGAACAGCAAGGGCTACTCCGCCAACTCATGCATCTCGGTCGCGCCTATATATGACATAATTTAGTATTGTTAATCTGTCTGTCGGTACTAGATGTGTTTCGTTTATCGCAGCTATTTTTATTTTATATTTATCCAGGTGGTTGATAAGTTCCGGTAATTTATTTTTAATGCCGCGTGCATTCCAGAAAAGGAGGGAATGTAACTTATTCCTAATGGTTGCATTTGTGCTGCAATTCGGTGCCGAATTACTGCTGGTCATTAACGACCTCAGCAAGCGCACACACACAATCCATGGTGGCACGTATTTTGTCGGCCATGGATTTGGAGGTGTCTAGCCAGATGACTAGAAGCTGGCACAGAGGACCGATGGTACTCTGCAGTCGGGTGTTGCCTCTGATGGCCTCGTGGGAGTGGATGACCGCCTGGATGTCCGCGAGCTGCGGTGCCTGGGCGCTGGTGGACGGTGTCAGCTGGGCAGTTGGCAGCTCTGGTGCTGCATCAACTGCCATTGCTGCCATGGGTTCGGCCTGCGGCTGTGCGGGAGCTGGCGTCCTCTTCGCCGGTGTGGGAGCTGGCTTGGTGGCTGCCAGCTTGTCCTGGGCAGGCTGTCGGGGCCTGTCCTGGGCGGGGCGCGGGGGCTTTCCTTGGCCGTTCTTGTGGCCCGTGGGATTCTTCTTGAATCCCTTCTTTCGCTGCCACGGGTTGTTGGCAAGCACTGGGTAGTCCAGCTCATTGTGGCTGGGCTCCCAGTGCTGCTGCAGGGGCGTAAACCGGCTCCCACTGGCCTGCGCCAGATAGTCGCCGAAGCTCGGTGGCAGAGGGCCCCAGGGTTTGTGGTGTCCCTGCGGTGCCCGCTGTTGTGGCTGTGGCTGCTCAGTGGCGCGCGTGTTGTCTCATGTGTCGCGGCGGGACTGCTGCTCCCGCTTCTTGCGCTCTTGGGGGGGAAGGTGCCTCCATGTCTCCTTCTTGTATGCACTGCACCCCTTGAAATTGGCGCAGTGCGGTTCCTCGCAGTGAGCACACTTTTTGTGCTCCTGCTGGCCCCCATGCGGGCAGTCGGTGGCGCAGTGCGGGCCGCTGCACCATCGGCAGACTGGTGCCGCACCGAATGCTGCGCCCCAATGGCCTGAAGGGCCTTAATCGCGCGCGTGTAGTCCGCGATGGTGGCGGTGTGGATCATAAGTTCATCCTTCCCGCGGTTGGTGCAGGTGAAACGTTCAGTGAGTGCGTTTTTGAGTGCATGGTACACTCGCGGGTATTGGTGCCCCTGGTCAAGGAACACAAAGAGTGGCTTGATGCGAGGGGCCTTGGGCGCTGCCGCAGGTGGCTGTTGGAGGGAGGGGGGCGGGGCCCGCCTGCTCGGTCGAGGAAGAGGCCGCCATCTCGTGGTGCGACCTCTTCGCTTTTTTCGTGGCGACTGTCTGCCAGACGCCTTGTGTGTCTTCCTCCTGAGGGGAGGGCGTTGTTGAGTCCATTTCAGTCATTGTGTCAGTTCCTCACACTCTAGCGCACCCACTGACCATCCCCCGGGGCTAAGTTAGCCGGGTTTAGGCTAGGCTGTAGGGGATCTAACTCCCCGGGTGTCACAGAGCTCGTTGGTCGTCAATACCTTTATACCTTTACCTTCACAGCACAACTGTTACCGCCTGTGCGCACGAGGCACACAGGCACCTTTCAAGGATATTCTGCTGCCGGCTGTGATAGCACTGAGAAGTGCTATCAACAACTGAACAAGCTAGACTGCTGGAGCTGCTCCGGGACACGTCCGTCCTCTACCAGGGCGCAGCTGGAACTCCTCTCCCCGATAAAACGCCGGGCGGCTCTTTTATACCTCCGCCGAGCGTCACCAGCGGCCTCTCCTATTGGCCCGTTTTTAAGTTCAGGCGGTTACCGATTTCCGCTAATACTCAACTTAATTTCTTAACGGGAGTTCTGTAGTTCATAACATCCAAAATGTGTAGAAACGTAAATTGAATATAAGTTTCACTGTAATTTAAACACTTTAAATAAATATCAACATTGATAATCTGGCGGAGGGCGGTCTGGCGCTGGTGCGCATGCGCCGTCACACTATCACTTCAAAAGTAGGCTCTCAGCACCGTCCCAATATTTACCAACACCGCGGACCATTGTTGACTAGGCCCCCTCAAACACTGTTTATAGGTCCTTAAATAAATGCCCTACTGACCATATATATATATATATATATATATGTGTGTGTGTGTGTGTGTGTGTGGGCCGTTGTATCAGTACATTATGGTATAAAGTCCATTCATACAATGTAATACACACTTTTTACATTTTTTGTTTTAAACTTAACTGCCTGCGAGTGCGAAGTGGAGGCAGAAGAGATGGTTCTGAAGATGTAGGGGCAGAAATGAGACTTCTCCCCAAAAAGTAGAGCTTGAAATTATTACTTAGTGTGCATCTCATGTTTGCTACCCATCATTTGAACCCCACTAATAAACAAATATTTTCACAGTGGTAAAAAATAGGGCAAAAGGGTGGAGGTTAGGGGCCACAAAGGGCTAGAAAAATGCTCAATAGGAGCGGAGTTGTAGATACTACTCACCAGAATTTGGGGGAGTTCGGTGGTATATAATCCATCGGAGAAGCAGTCGGTGGGAGCAGAGATTCGGAAGCAGTAGACCGAACTACAAATTAAAACCGAAAAGAAGAGAGGAGAAGAGGGGTAAACCCCTTTATTCAGTGAATAGATTCCATGTGGCAGTCGGAAACTTTTTATCTCAAGAGACATGGTAGAATGCAGAAGAGCTGGTTGTAGTGCCACTCGCGATCAAGAGGGAGTCTGTCTAACCACTCCTCACGAGGGCCTGAAGAGTCATCTATTTGAAATGCCCAGGGGGCTTAAAAAAAGATGGGCGTAGAGAAAAGAAATGTGGGCGGAGATACGAGACATAGGGAGGAGTAACTACTTCCTGCATGGCCAGTGGCTCCATCCAAGTGGTGGGAGCACAAACAAAACAAAACTTTGGCATCGTCCGATCAAAAGTATGCGCAGGCGCCGATAGATAGTGCGCTGGGATGCGGCAGTCGTTCGAGGAGCTGATTGGAAGGGGCTCTGGGAGTATCAGAAGAGGAGTTAAACAAATCTTCTAGTACTCAGTGGACTTATAGATCGCGAAAGATGTTAACATGTGCCTGAATATGCATGGGCCTAATGGTATCACCCAGGAAGAGGGGGCTAGAAAGTAGGGATCTGTGTTCTTGCCACAAGTTCTCAGAGAGACAGCAAAAAACCGAGCGGGTGCGGGGGTGTTCTTGCACTGTGCTGTGCAGACAGATACACAACACCAGGCATGCTCCAGAAGCACTAAAACAGAAGCTGGGCGGGCACCTGACCGAATTCGCAGAGCCCAGCCGATACTCTACTGCCACCCATGACAAGGCGCACTGAGCTCGGCTGTAGCCTCGAGCTGGGAAGTCATCCGAAGACACGGTGGTTGGGAGAAATTACATGCCGGTTCGTGCAAAGAAGTGAGAGAAAGTGGAATCGGACAACTAGCTCTACATGGGACAGTAGCGCATTGGGCCAAAGTGCTGGGACACCATCTAACACGACTGGATAAAGTTTAAGTCGAGAGGATCAACAGGAGGATATTAAATCTGTCCCTCTTAATACAGTCAAATGAAAAAATAAATAATACAACTAAATTGTCCGGAGAAAGCACAGATTGGAGGCACAGTGCAGCGAGGCGAACAAATGCCACCACCAATGGATCAATTGTCATCTTTGCGATAATATATAAGGATTTTATTGTTTTATAAATATATTTTGTTAATTCTGTATGTATACATGCCATGTGCAAAAGTGAAGCTTTAAACCCTGTTTATAGCTTAGTCGCGACACGATTGCTTATTATTTCATCAAAGTCTGGTCCTGTGAAAACATTAATTAATAATTCCATAATTATCAAATACTATTATTAATTGAGGAGTAACAACTCTGGTCGAATGTCACTTGGACGTGCTTTCGTAGCACTGCACTCACTCGCTCCGAGCCAAGGGGCGTTCCCTTTCCACATGTGCCACATTGGCCTGTGCAATCGAAGGAATGTTCCACATTCCCTTAGCAGCATAGAGGGATCATTTCTAGTTAGGGTAGTAGACAAAGAATGGAAATAAATAAGTACATTTTCGGTTGCTGTTTCAATTGACATGTTGCGATTCTAGTGTCTAGCGCAGACCAAATTTAACATTACACTAAAAAAACTCTGCAAAAATGTTACTTCTTACGTTAGGTACTACATGAACTTTAAGGCAGGCTCATTAAGCGAAATTCTGGTTAGAATCAGCCAACACCTAACATTTAATAACTCGTGACTCGAACTGGTTTCGTGAGCCGTGAATCTGGATTAGTTAAATAAATTGCTTGTTTTGGGCGACAGTTGTATGAATGACTGAAATACCCTAAAAATTATGCTGGAGTCGGTAGATTGATAGACCCAGCGGTGCGGTCATATTGTGGGTTACATTTAAAGTGGTCGGGATAGGCCCGGTTCCACAAAAATGAACCAACGCATGAGAAGCTCTATCAGAGGATTTAGGTTGGACTAGATGAATTATCGAAATGCAGGCTCCCCACAGGACAGCGTGCCCGTCCTGGGTTGTGGCCTAAAGAAGACTGACGAGAGATGGCACCCGCACCAAAACAATAATAATGATTTACGTAAAACTTACAAGTTAAACATAACACAATGCCCTTAAATAAAATCTGGGGTGCGAAAACACATTGCTGAGAGTGTAAGTATGCTATATTTGATCTTAATTTAAAATCATAACTCAAGTTGTATGCTGTATGTTACAGTTGTAACTACTCTTTTGTTGTCATTTGAATGTCTTAACTTTAATTTGGCAGCTCTTTTATCTAATCATAAGTTTTTAGCGCATATCGCACTTTTTTTGTCAATTGGCATAGTCACGTTCTTGAATCGTGCGGAGTGGCCTGAGATGCGTTCCGCCAGCATGAACTGGTACTGGCAGGGGGGAACCAGGGTCTTCTGCCACAGATGGTAGAAAGTCATCTATAACAGTGAAAGTTGTAGGTCAGGTTTTGTGTAGTGAATGGTCATGTTTGCAGGCTCGTACCATGGTGTGTTTTTATTATATAGTTTAATATGTTCTCACGTGAGCGTGTAATCAATTGTAACATGTCGACCTCCAACCATGCGTACAATAGCCTTCGGCTCCCAGTATCGTGTAAAGGAATCAGCATTTTAATTTCTTTTGTGTGATAGCTTATGACTATGTAGTGAGGGCATGGGTCATAATGCCTTCATACTGGGTACCGTTAGGTTTAGCTTTGATCTTGAAAACCACCCTATGACATAATGAGCATCCATTCCAGGATTGAGTCCGGTCAGGTCCGAAAGCAGCATCTGCACAAGTGCTACGTTGTAATAAAATGGCATTTCACTTGAACCTCATGTTTAATTCCATCATCATTAGCATTGCGTTTTGAGGGAACGGCACCCTGGTGTATTTTTGTCTGTGCCTCTACCTACTGCCTTGTAGCCAAGTGCCGAGAACCCAAAGTCTCAGCGTGGACAAGCACACAGCTCCCATCATATCATCCTGGCAAGGCGGCAAAGCGTCAACCCTTTTCCTGCTATTCATTGCTACGAAGCAGCCTACCTGCACATTTCCAGATTGGTGGTGCCCAACCCCTCTCCTTTCCCCAATCCCTACCAGATGTGTGCATAAGGGGCGAAGTCATAGTGCGGTATGTGCCTGGACTTGGAATGCAGGACGCATGTCATCTGGCAGTTACCTGTCAAACACCCTCCATATACCCAATATTCTGAACCCTACTTCTGCCGTAGGGGGCGGCCGAACCTCTTGTGTAACTTCCTCTAGTAGCTTCCTGGAGTCGGAACAGGGCCCTGGTTGCATCGTGAGAAGCTTCCAAGGCAGGGTGTACATAAAAACAAGTCGACCAATGACGAGACAAGAGATTTCTCCATCCTGACAATAATCTTTATACTGTAATTTCCTACACATTTCCACTGCACCTCAGGGATTTATTTCCCTTTGTCTATGCAGGTTTTACCTGCGCTCAATTTCACTAGCTAGTTGTTTAGATTTCAGATAAATATACAGGTTTCCATGGGATTGTTTATTATTTCTGTTTCATAGTTACGATTTTGCAAGCACAAGTGCCCGACACGTCCCCCATTGAGGGACATTTTAATTCATGGGATTTACACCTGTGTGAGATATGTACATAGTCATGTCATCAATTTGTACCTTAACTGGCCAATCCTCTCTGTGCACAATGCATGCAACCTTTTCCCTGCATGGTTAAACCCCAACACGACTAGGTATTTAGGCTTCAGCATGAGATGCATCTAGGTCACTCCCAAAAATGGACCCCTCCTACAAATGTATTTTTTTTTAAATTAGGTTAGGAAATAAAAATAGCTGCACAGAGATTGGAGTCCTGACGAAAGCTTGGTAGCGACACTTGCGAGAGGAGTTGGAGGCGATAACAGCGAGCAGTTGAGTTCTCTGGCAGTGAGTGACGTGCAGTTGTCGAGGTGGAGTTTGTGACGCAACACAGCGAGTGATGGTGGACTCGCATTTGTGGACAGTGGTGTGTACACACACCAGAGAGGGTGTGTATTTGATATGTAAATGTTTTATCATATCTGTACACTGGCCATATTCTGGCCTACATGCAAGCAATAAGAAGAAAACTTTAAACTATAACTTAATTTTATTCTTTTTTTTTCTCAAACTAAAATAAAAGAAATATTGAATATGAGTAATAGAAACAAATTAATAATACCAACTAAGAGTGATTAAAGTATTTATTTGTTACATGAACTTAAAATTAGTCACTAATGTTCACGTAATCTAGTCATTTCAGTATTGCATCAAAATTACATGGAACGTTTTTTTTGTTATCTTAGAGCAATCAAGTTCTTCTACTTGGAGACAATCTTGTGACTTTACGCGACTAAGAGATTTATAAGCCTGTCTGCAGCAAAGAGACGTGATACCCAATAAACAACTGCATAATCTACAGTGCAGCCTTGCATTTTATACATGGTAGATACCCAATTCAGTATTAATGGCAACATTCACCTTTCAGCAGTACCATAGCTGTATTTTGCTGGAAACTGAATAGCTATTGGTTTAATCGCCAAAATCAACACGGACTGATGGAATGTCTGCATCATTCACTTAATCACACCGGAAGAGTGGCCAGATAATTTCAGATATAGCACCCATTTTGCCATTAACGAACCCCAGGCACCATAACCCAACCTCGGAAACACATTAATAGAATGGAATATGTTTTTGAAATTTTCAAAATTTAGGGGAATTACACCCCCCCCCCCCCTTACCCGGGCACATTTTCCACCATAACCCGACCTGTTGGATCGGAAATACTCCAAAACCAAAAAAGCATTCAGTTTAAACATTTTTGAAATTTTGGGTCCAAAGGATAACAGTTGACCCCAGAATAAATTCCCACCATACCCCGACCTCATGGACATACAAAAAACCTGGTTATTATCCATAGCTCCAAATTGGCGCTTTTTTTCTCCCTCTGGAACCCCACCCTTCCAACTCTCTCTTAACACTGACTTATGTTATCAAAACAAAATATTGTATTGGCAGACATTTATGTGTATGCAAAATTTCAACACATTCGGACGTCGAAAAGTGGGTAAAAATTGAATGGTAAGATTATAAAACATAGTCCATTCATACATACATATATACAGGTGAAGCTAATAAAAGCATGGTATAATTTTCTTCTTTCTCTCTTTCTCATCACACCGTTTTACCTCTTACGATATACTTACGAGTCGAGGTTTGAATTGCCAAAGAAATTTCACTTCTATCACGTGTACCTTTGAATATATATACTGTATAGAAGTCACGAGTGGATAGGATTTACTTAGGTTGTTATTTGCAATTAGAGCGCAGCACTGTCACCCACTGTCACCCGCTGTCATTCCCCACACCCCCCACCCATCATTCACTGCAGCTCAAGGTCGTTCAACGGGAGTTTGTGCGTCACAAAACTGTAGGGATGAGAGGGTGAGTAGAGGGTGGGTGGAGGACAACGCATGTTTGAGGGAGGGTGGGGAAGGGGTGTTTGATGAGTTCGACACTTGTCCGCTAGGGACCACCACAAGTCAATGCCCTAGAGATGGTGGCGATTGCGGCGGGGAATTAACCAACTACCTCAAACCGTATTAGAAATTTTAACCTGGGCTGGCGACTTCTATACAGTATATATATTCAAAGCGTGTACTGAGTTACACGTACTTTTTTTTTTACGTTACCATTATATTACAATACTGGTAAATATAACTTTGAAATTTAAAAGTAGGTATAGAACTGTGAAGTATGCCTAAATATTATTTATAGTACATTTTATTCTCTGTACTACCTAATGGGTGGCTCATTATTTTGTTAAGTTTGATGAAAACACGGTTTATTAAAAATTTTTATTAAAATTTTTACAAAATAATTTTGACTGGAATCATCCTACCATGTCATGCTCTGAAACACTGCATGTCACAAACAAAACCATCATAGTGGTACCAACAGCGGGAAGATGGATAAATAAAAATTTCCCCTTCACCATTTTTATTATATCTTAATTCATGCATTAAAAAAAAAGTTGGGTTAACAAATACTCTATTTTACTTTGTTATATTCAAAAACCAATTACAATGGTTATTATTACTGATTACAAAAATATTTCCCCTGATATAAAAACAATGAAATAAAATTTAAAATGATCAACATCAACTATTAAACATTAATAAATGCACAATAATACTATATTCTTGACCAAGCAGTTATTAAATAGTACAAAAATATTTTCTATATTACCCCTTAAACCAACACATATGTGGTCAATAGGAAACCAATTATATCGAACAGACATTACTTAAAAAATCTAGCACCCTAGTTTTACTCTTAATTAATCATTGTCCTTCATAGACCTCATTCTAATACAACAGTATATAAAAATAACCTTCTAAAAATAAAACTGATACTAGCCAAATTAATTTATTTCTACAATTAACTGAATTCATGTAAATACTACATTCTTAATTCTCTCAAAATTAAAGTGCTATATAACTAAAAAAAAATTATAATAGAATATTCAGGCAATTATAATAGGTAGCTCATCATTATGTAACTTTAATAAAATTTATTAAAAGCTAAGATACAGTATTTTTTTTTAAATTGTAAACCAATATATAAGTAAGAATTTCAGAAATTCACATTATTTCCTGATATTTTACTAGAAGGTCAAACTGTTTTAAAAAGCCAGCTTTTTTGACAGTTTTGACACACTTTATTCATAAAATAGTTCACAATTCTTTGCTCTGTCTGTAGAAGTAATTATGTATTACCAAAGAAAGTACATCAATCTTACCCCCCTAACACTTCTTGAAACATTTAACTTTAGGTAGTTCTCTGAATATGAACACAATGATCAAGTGATTCATAATAATGATGTATCGGAAAACAGAGGCAAAGTTATAAAAATTGTAGCTATGTTTGCGTGGGTTCTATTTTTACAACTTCTACACACAAATATGTAGTAGGTTGTAGAGGTACAAAAGTCTAGGTGTAAAATGTACAAAAGGTGTTAATATCACTCCAATGTATGAATGCTATACAAATTAAGTAGTTAAAATGTATAAAATAACTCCTGCAGGATAGCAGGGAGGAGGTGGAATGGAAGAAAAATTATACTTGAATGAAAACCCCCAGTAAAAATTGAGTTTTTCGCTAGTGCACACAACTTGCTAAGCAATAGCGAAGGGAAAAAAAACTATTTGGTCAACAAATATCTGAATCATATTTTTTGTTAACTTTCAATTAAAAGACTACAAGCTGAATAAACTGCTAAGAAGCTAATTTTCCCATCACTATCTCTGCTAGGCTGTATCACATTTAATCGGCAAGATTTAAGTTGTGTATAGTTGGAATATAATTAGTAAGGCCACTACTACAGTCCTGTACGTTAGAGTGGGTGGGGAAAAAAATTAAAGTTTGTTTTCTACCACCAATAGTGTGGAAACATTGCCTCCTATAATAAGAAAACTAAATTAGATAGAAAATACTATTTTTATGCTACATAAAACACTAGTTAAGGTGATTAGCAGAATGAAATTTACAAACATTTGGAAAATTTCCTCTTTACGAACAGTTTGCACGACTGGAAAATGTTAAAAAATATTAATTATTTTTCATTGATTTCACTTAACTGAACCATTGAAATAAGCAAATTGAGCTCAAGCATGTCAATCGTAGAATTTTATGTAACATTGAAAAATTAAAAAAAAAAAAAGTTCACTTCTGTAAACAGTTTACGACGTGCGACCGGAAGATATCACATGATTATTATTTTATTTTTACACTGTTTTTATTACAGTAATAGGAGGCAACTATCTGCATTATAAAGGTTTGAAAAAAAAAAAATCTTAATTATTTTTCGACACAACCTAACGTAATCGCACGATGAACCCACTATGTATATGCTTCTACCCACGCGTGCTGTAATACTGGAGGCTCACATGTTGGACTTGAGGAAGGGTTTGAGGTACTGGTGGAAGGACTGGTTGACGGGGTCCTTGTTCAGCGGGCTCTTGGCGGCCTCCTCGAACAGGCGCTCGTACACGCGGCCGTCGTACACGCCCAGCGCGGACGACAGCACCTCATCGCAGATGTCGAAGCCGTCGACGACGCCGACCGCGTCGGGCCGCACGGCCGCCAGCAGCTGCTCCAGCCAGCGCTGCGCGTGGTCGATGTCCTGCGCCGTCACGGCCGAGAACTGCAAGGGACCACGCACGCACATCTATACAACGTAGAATATCACAACATTCTTAATACATATTTGAAATGTATTTCTTTTATCATGACGATATTATATTTTGAAATCCATTAGTGAAATAATAAATAAAGTGGTAAATGGAATTTTAAAATCCTCATCAAAACATACGAGTGCGTGACATACGAGTAACTTAATAGACTGTATTTCGCCCTATCATCATATGAACACCTGTTTCAACTATGAACTGAACCATCTTCTCGACGTAACGACTTACCGTGGCGGGGCGATAACAAAGACTAATTGTTGGTTGCCAGCACAGATGATAGTGGTGCTCCTCCCGTAGCTAGTAGTGCGTTAAATTCGAATTTTAATATATAGTGTCTCATAGAGCTGGGCGAACCTCAGTTTTCTGGTTTCGAACCAAACCGAATCGAACCATAGCAAAAAAATTTAGAACCGAACCGAACCGAACCGAACCTCATACAGAAATAATTGTTTTGAATTAAAATGATGACCGATGACCAGCATTTTGGTCTTTAACTGAATGGTGAGAAAGAAAGGTTCTCCAGCCATATGTAAAATTAAAAATTATATAGCTTAACTTTATTAAAACATTCCAAACATTTTATAAGTAAAGTTTATGCAATAAATAATGAAGGAAAGAAAACAGTTAAGAGAAAATCATTTTGCATTTAATTTACCTCTCTATCTCTATATCTATCTCTATATATATCTCTCTATCTCTATATATCTATCTCTATCTCTATATATCTCTATATCTCGCTCTATCTCTCTATCGCTCTCTATATCTCTATCTCTCTCTCTCTGTATCTCTCTATATATATATCTCTCTCTCTCTCTCTCTCTCTATATATATATATATATATATATATATATATATATATATATATATATATATATAAAGAGAGAGAGAGACAGACAGACACACACACACCAACTTTTAATTCATGACGAAGTTCCATCTAAATTTCAAAAAGACTATCTTCCTTTCTCAGTGTACACTAACCTTCATTTAAAAAAATATAATATTAATATTATTAAGATGACGAACATTCAGCATAAGGCCACCACACAACATATTTTGGTGGTAGACATAGCCTAACATTTTTAATAAGTAAAACTTTTTAATAGGACTTTAAAAAAAAGTCGAATGTGAATTAAGTTACCTAGCTACATTACAAAACCTGCTGATGGCAGTTGCTGTTTTCTTGGAAGAATGCTGCTCGTCAGAAGAAACTTTAGGACATTTTTTGGGGTGGTTCTGGGTCATCTGGGTCGTCATTATCTTTTCTCCATTTGGAAAACTTAAACGACGTAAGCCTGCTCATCGCAAATCACCTCAAGAACAATAATATTGTAAACATAGAGTAAATAAAGTACTAGTATTGTAAACGTAACGTAAGAAGTGTGGTTATAGAAATTTGCATCGGAAAAAAGAAAACACGAGAAATAATGATGGCTGCCGCGACTACTCTAGTCAACTTAGTACCGTACTGTAAAATTTACTGGACCAGTACTTTTAATACACAAGATTAAATTAATATTTTCAGTACCTGACTGTTATAACCACAAAGGCCAAAGAAAATAAATACATCCCAGTAATTTAAAATACGTCATTTACGTAATCATTTCCTAACGCATGTGTCTTGCGTTAACTTGATCACGTCAGTTTTGCCCAAATACGAGAGTTCTCGTACATGCGCTTTAGTTTAACGTATGGGGTACGCAATCTTTGGTGATTTTACAACACTTATCGTACATGCACTATAGTTAAAGGTATAATATACAAGACCTTTGGCATTTGTACGATAGTAGGTAGTTTATATTATGTAGTGATGGGAGCAGTGACAAATTTTGTTCCTGTGACACGCCGTGACCAGTGACATGAAAGTCACAGGGTCAAGTCACCGTGACATTGTCACTGTTAGTGACCTTGTTGCTAAAATGTAAAACCGTTGTTTTTTTATTAATAAATATAGTGTTACATAATCTCCTAATAATTGTATATTTTTATATATGTGACATACAACATGTAATCATTGATAAACCAAATTAGTTCATAGTTAATTGGAATTATTAACTATGCATTTTTACAAATGAAATAAATATCTTCTATATTATTTATAAATATTTTTAAATAAAATATTTTTATTAAAATATAACATTAATCATCACATTTTTTAATAATACTAAAAACACGAAAACTGGGCAATATCCTACTTCACCGAATTAACAGTGTTTGTTTGGCTTTTTTTTTTTTTTTCAGTCACCATTAATTTCCCGGCGCCGTTACTTTAAGGACCTGCGACTCGCACCGCAGTGACACGCCCGCAGCGACACGCGCCAGTGACACGCTCTGCAGCGACACGTGACCCGTGACACGCATCGCAGCGACAAGCGTGAAGAGACGTGACATTGGCCCTGTTACTTATAGCTAAAGTCACCACCGTGACACGTGACATTGCAGTCGCCGTGACAAAGTCACCGTGACAGTAAATATTCCCCATCCCTAATATTACGTAGTACGAGAAATGCATACAAAAATATTTACAGTAAACAATAAACAAAGTGCACCTATATGAAAGAAAACTATGCAAGTTATGCAACGATTAAAAATATTTTTTTTTTATTTTGTCTGCACTTGAAACTGCTGATGCGACGATTATGCTATAAAAGTCGGAATATTACAAGTAATGGAATTTTGTTGTGCTGTTTTGTGGATGGTCTCAAATGGGGGTTAGAAAATTAGAAAAACATTATTTTTTTTAAACGAACGTTCGGTTTTTGGAATACATATATTTTAAGAGGTTTCGAACTTCGCCCAGCACTAGTGTCTCAAAAAAACACCTGTACCATAAATAAAGCTAAAGTTTCATCAGGTACCAATATCACCACAATGACTCCAGAACTCGACTATCCAGACTGTCATCCCATGCATAGACAAGAACACAATATATTACCCTGAAGATTACCACTGCAATAATGTTAACAAAAAAAAAGTAAAATCTTTGCAAAACATGACACTATAACTTCCCACCCAAGATCTGTAGGAAGCTCTTAAGTGTAGAAGCTGTTTAGTCTGGCATGTTTAGGAACACGATCTTTAGGATTATCGAACATCACTATGGTTTTAACTGGAATACAAAAAAGAAATTAATATATAGTACAATTATATTTCAAACAAGTTGTAATAACAGGGTGTGCAAGCAAATCTGTAATAAAACTTTGACCCTTCCATGATTTTCAATAACCAAAATTACAAATATCCTTGACTAATGCCTTAAAAAAATAGTTTACCTAATTTGTAAATTTCTGAAAGTATAATAATTCAGCCTCCACCATTCCAACATTCCTATAACCTGGCCTCGTTAAACAGAACCCTGCATGCCATTTTATAGTGTGTGTGACTATGCACTGTAAGTACAGACATTTTATGTATGTATATTTAATTTTTAAAAAATTAAAGTTTTCTTTTTTATAACTCTCATACTGTTATTTGTTACTCTTTTTCAAATTATGAAATTAGTATATTTTTCTGAAACTAAAATACATTACTAATTTATTTTATTTGTTCTGAATAGTTAGACATGCTTCCTATAAAAAATCATTGTTTTGCAAATGCGCATGTATCAGAAAAATAACACTGTTTTGGAGATATAGGTATCATGGAACATTTAAGTGCCATATTTGTTCAGCATATCTTATTTATAAAACAGATTTCATAAAAAAATAAAACTAATCACACCAAAATCTGTTTTAAAACAAAATTTGCCGAAAAATATAACCATAAAATCTTGTCTCTAGCTATGTCAAATATTCATAATCAACAGAAGAATAGTTATTTCAAAGTGTTAGTTTTCGAAGTCAAATTGAACACGAATAATAAACTATATTTGTATTCAAAAATTCGCACAAGCCTACCAGTAGTATTTGCTACAAGTATGAACAGAAGAGACCTGACATCAAACGCCTGACTAATATGCAATGCCAGTGCTTTATTTTTTTGTTGCCTGAACTGGAAAGGCGGCATTACAGATTCAAAGAGCTGCTAGAGGCTTGAATGAGCACAGACTCATTCCAATGTTCTTTGGGAAAATATTCCATGGGCTGATGAACGTGCCCACAAGCTAATCAAAGTAATAAAAAGACAATCAGCAGAAAATAAATTAGAGACAATTTCTTACCAACACTTTCTTATGGATTTTATGTCAACCTCTTGGCAAAATAATTTTTTTTTTGGCCCACTATATATATATATATATAAGGTAAGTGTACCAGAAGTCGTCATCGCACCAGTAGTCGTCACTTATAAATAAAAAAATTAATATTAAGTGCAAGTATGCAAAGTCTCGCGATTCGAACGTATTAAAATTCAGATTGATAGTCACTTATTTTTGTCGACATAAAGATTTTCGGAACGCACCCGATTACATAAGGGGAATTCCCGCATCTAAGAGGCTGTGCACCATACTCCGAGAAGTGGTATATACTGCTGTTGGTTTGTGCTAAGAAGGTAAGTAATTAGTTTTTTCAATTATTGCATTCGTATTTCTTTCAGGGTAATGTTTGCATTTTTATGTTTCTAAGAGGTGTTTAGCAAAATATCTGGCATATTAAGTCTAGCGATATTATGCAAAGTTACAAAAAAAATGTGGGTGACGAGCACTGGATCACTTAATACCATAAATCACCAGTTTTCGTCATGCCTGACGAACACTGGTACATGTCAGTTATTTTTAAAATCGAATATCTGCATTCGTTAAAATGTATATTACATCATGATAAGTTAACTGTGTTTGTAAAACATCCAATCAGTGATCAGGACCAGTAGTCGTCACAGGTGACGAACACTGGTACAGAATCATGACGAATACTAGAACATTAGCTTAAAAAATAATTAACATACTAAAATTAGAACTATTTGAAAACTTACCCTCATTAGTGTATTTTGCTTCCTCCCCGATAATATATAATTTTGGTTACATATAAGTATTGGATTATTTTCATTAAAATAAACATTTCTCGATATGATTTGAAAATAGTTTGTAAGTATTTCATTCGGTATTAGTTTGATGTCAAATCATAAATTAACACAATAAAACTCATTTGCAGTGCCATGCTGAGAGGAAGCATACTGAAATATGAGCCCCACCAGATGGAAGAGGCTTTGCAGGCTGTGAAGGACGGGATGTCCATAAAACAGGCAGCGGAAAGACATGGTGTTCCGAGGAACACACTTTCGGATAAAGTAAAGGGCAAGACACCTATAGGACGAAAAATGGGACCCGAATCTTGGCTTAAGAAAGAGGAAGAGAGCATGCTAGTGCAGTGGGCTCTTTCTCTCTGTAAAGCAGGATTCCCGATTACCATAGACGACTTGCAGAATAGTGTGCAGCAGTTAACTAAGGAGTTAAGGAGGCCTTTTCCTTTTAAAGATGGGCGGCCAGGTAGGACATGGTGCACATCTTTCCTTAAAAGGAATCCAGGTTTAACCTTGAGAACTGCACAAAATCTGACTTCCAGTCGGGCAGCTGTCTCGCAGGAACAGATATCAGCATGGTTTAGGGAAGTATACAAGTACTTGGAGGAGAACAAGCTGGAAGATGTTCTGTCTGACCCAAGAAGAATTTTCAACGGAGACGAGTCTGCTTTTTTCCTGAACCCTAAGGGTAACAAAGTTCTGGCCAAAAAAGGAGACAAAAACATTTTTCAGCAAGTCAACTCTGACGAAAAGGAATGTATCACTGTATTACTGACTGGGAATGCAGCTGGTGAACTTTGCCCACCACTGCTGTGCCTCAAGTATGAAAGGCTTCCACAGGATATTGTAGCAGGAATACCTTCCGAGTGGGGAATTGGCAAGTCACCAAATGGTTGGATGACTGGTGAAGTATTTTATGAATTTCTGACTAACATATTTCACCCATGGTTGGTGAAGAAGGAGATAACTTTACCAGCAATTATTTTCATTGATGGCCATTCATCACATCTGACTCTGAACAGCAGCACATTCTGCAAAGATCATGGGATAGTTTTAGTGGCGTTATTGCCTAATTCCACCCACATACTGCAGCCCATGGATGTCGGAGTCTTCAAGCCACTCAAAAGTGCATGGAAAAATGTAGTTCATGAGTGGCGACTGCAGCGTGTGGCTCACAAGGAAGACCCCACACTAAAGAAGAAAGATTTCGCCAAACTGCTGGATACTGTGATCGCGAAAGTTGTCACCCCAGAAATACTGCAGCACTCGTTCAGGAAAAGTGGAATTTTCCCATGGGATCCTTCTGCAGTGGATGAGGACAAGTTCGTTTCTAGGCCCTCCAGTGTCCCATGCACACCAGCATCAACACTTTCCTCACCTACACCCAAGACTCCAGAAAGTAATATTGGTAGTTCTCGGGTTGTTGAGCACTTGGAAAAGTTTCTGGGACATAACAAATTGAAGCTTTTCAATGAATCGGGAGATGTGTGGCAGGGAGATGTTAGAGACACGTCCATATTTGAATATTGGAGACATGTTAGAAATTACGACAAGGTCGAAACCAGCTCTTCTGCCCAACATGAGGAACCACACCCCCAAATTGAAGAACCAACAGTACCTGAAAAACCATCAAACCCTCCAACTGCTGTTGAAGAAGAACTACCAATCATTGAAGACACCATTTCCTCAATTAATCCTGAGCCTACTCCATCAACATCCAAAGATCTTACTGCTGTGCCCACAGACAAATCCATTCCCTCACCCTTCAAGCGAGCATTGTTTTGGCCTTCTCAGAAAACCAAGTTAAAGAAACGTGCACCAAGAGAGAAAATTCCTTCTGTTGCTAGTTCGAGTGCTTGGCAAGATTACTTTTCTAAGAAAGAGAAGGCCAAAATTGACTTGCAAAAGCAAAAGGAAGAACGGGCAGCTGAAAGATTGCGAAAGAGGTTGGAGAAAGAAAAACAGACTGCCAAGAAGAGGAAAGTGGATGACAATTCTACATCATCATCATCGGAGGAAGAAATCATTCCTATGGAATCTTCTGATGAATGGAGTGGGGAACATGAAGAAGAAGAATGTGTAGAGTTAGAAGAGGTGACTGATGAAAATTTGCGGCCTGGATCTTTTGTTCTTGTGACATTTATGGGTGGGAAAAGGGGCACAACAAAATACAGATTTGTTTGCATCATCCAAGAAACTGAAGGGGAAGAAGTAAGAGTTATGGGCATGCGAGCTCAAGACGAGAGTAAGAAGGTATTTGTGACAAAAGAAAATGATGTTTCTTATGTAAGTAGGTCACAGATTAATGGCATTCTTCCATCTCCAAGCATGAATCAACAAGGTGCCAGGGTCAACTACATTTTTAGTGCATCTGTTGATGTTAATGAAAATTAAGTTTAGAGAACTTGTGGAAGATTGCACGAACTAATACAATTATTGAACAATAATTAATTAGATAATTTTTAAGAAATATAACTTTAGGTTTAATTATTTTCAATGTTTTATTGCATTTTCATTAGGCAAATGTTCACACTGTTGTGAAATTTAATCACGAAACAAAAATGATCACTTTAAAGAATGTTTTTTGACTGAATATTTTAAATACTTGTACATTTTTTGTTTTACATGTGTTATGTAAAAATGTACTTAATAACTTCTTATCACGTTTGTATTTTCCAATGTTTATATGTAAGTGTTGGCACAATGTATCTTGTTTCCAGCTTTATTTATTGCGACCAATTGCGACTGCCGAAAGCAATGTATAGGTCGGTAAGTTGAGTATAAGTAATATAATTTTTATGTTTGTGTATTTACATTACAATGTTATGTTAGCAGTTCCATTTAATAGTTTGCATTATCATTTAAAATAAAGTGTTAAACCCAAAATGGTACTATATAATAATTGCAAATTCTTGTTTACAATCTATAGGCATCGAAATTACGCATGACGACTACTGGCACAAAGATGTGACGAGTACTGGTAAATACGAAAATTGGCATGACGACTACTGGCTCAAAATAACACTTTTTTTAAAATTGTAAATATACTAAAATAATTTGTCTTTATACAAAAGTGAGTTATATTATTGTAGAGGAATGTTTGAGGTTCAACTCAAACACATAATAAGCGCTAATACACCAAAAAGGTTAGGTAGGCGATTTTTTTCCCTTAAATTGTTCTTAGCATGACGACTACTGGTGCACTTACCTTATATATATATATATATATATATATATATATATATATATATATATATATATATATATATAAAAATAAAACAAAGTTTAAATATTTTTTTTTAACCTATTTGCTATCTGAAGGTGATATGGAGTGCCAATTACAGAAGCTAATTTTAGAAAAGAAACAAAAAAAAACACTAAAAATTGACATTTTGGAAACTTTCAAAACCCTCTCAACAACACGCAACATTTTCTGTGACCTTCGTGACCCGGCAGACACGCCGCAGAGTAACCACTCACCCTGAGGAAGTCCCCGGACTTCTGGAGCAGCCAGTACACCGCGTACAACTCGCAGAGGTGCGTGAGGACGGAGCGAAGCGAGTCTGATATCTCCAGCGACTTCAGCGTGTCTAGGAACGTGCTCGCAAGGAGGCATCGACAATGTGCCTGGAAAAAAAAAAGCGCATGAAACTCGGTGCACGTTATAGAATTGCAACTTTCAAATCTCGAGTTGTAAGTATATCGTAAGGGGTAAACCGGCTGAAAGAGAGAAACACAATTTTCTAAATAAATATAACTCACTGTTGAAATAATCACACCATAAAGGAAACCTGTGCATGTTAATGTTTCTTAAAACAATTCTGCCATTTGGAACAGGCAAAATCTCTGAACGAAATATGGAATTCATAACAGGTAGCGCATTTGATGCAATGTTACTCGTATAATACTGGTCAGCCAGATTGGTGCAATATAGCATATGGCATATAGCTGTATAGTACAGCACATTCCACATAATCTGAACACTATAAAATTGATTTTTAACAGTTATTTACATTAATAACTGCACAAAAACATACAGTACTAGAATGTTAGAACGTACCATGTGTTACACCTGTTCTGATATGGTAGAAAAAGTATTCTCAGGTTCTATAATTTTTTTACCCCTAACTTATCACCGTTCCTCAATATATACTTTTAATATATAACTATGTAAGTAAAAGTATGACATGTAGTAACTTGGGAAACTTAGTTTGTGCAATAAATATTAGAGGGATGTATGTTGAGATCTAATCCTTCGAAGAGTAGATTTAAGGTACTCTTTATTATTCCAATTTGATGTTCACATTCATGTAAAATGAAGTTTAACACATTACTAATTTTTACATTTTCTTGAATAGGAGAAAAAAAACTTAGTATTTAGAATACTGAAATACCAATTCATTCAGAAAGCGCCTTTTCCATTTATGTAATGATTTGAAAACATTAACCTTAAAAATTACTTAGAAAATGGAAAGTTTTGCTGTTTCAAGGAAAAAATCTGATGTAAAAGTGAAATAAGAATATCTGGAAGTAGCTATTACAATCACTTAACTGCAAAAGATTTAAGGAGTGTTTGGTTTCGTAAAGTAATTTTTTATTAATATGTTTTTTAATGTACTTTTAAGAAAATTTAATTACTTAAAGCAAGAAAAACACTGCAAACATTACTGACCCAAAATTAATAAAAGGCTTTGCTTAATCCATTCTAAGGTGGGAAATATGTAATTGAATTGCAAGAATGGTTCCAGGATTGCACAAATATGACTATGCATAAATATGCATAACTTATTATTTTGACTTCCTGTATGTGTGTGTGTATGTATGTAGGTGTTAATGTGTAGGCTTCCTCTGTTAACATGTTATTAAATTCAACCAATTTAGAAATGAAACATTGTCTCTTGTAAATTCTTTAAATAATTCATGCAATAGGGAAATTTGATTTAATGTAGTTTTTTGAACATACGCCATTGCAGTTTTGCACCGTTTGTCATACAAAAATTTCGAAAATTTCAAAAATAAATAAAAATACAAAATTTATCGTGGTTGTACGTCTTTCAGACTGGACTTTTGTGTATTTCATAACTTATTTTATTACAAAAACTGGCACTTAGCTAAGGTCCTAAATGACAAATTCTTAATAACTTTTTAAGATGACATTAATGACCTTTTTCTTGCCCTTTTAATTACTTATTATAACTATACATAAACAGGCTTGAACAAAGCAAATAACTACCACATAAAAAAGTTAAGTTATTTTTTTACTTCTCTTACAAATCTTATTTAAGGTAGTACAGGTATCAACCTTTAAATCACGACAATGTTCAACCTATTTGTTACATTAAGGCAATAAAGAAGTTTCAATCTAGAGTAGCACAATTTAATGACTTAAGGGTCAGTCTCATATGCCATGTTGATATTTTTTTAAATTTTATTGTCATTACTATTAATAAAGGGCTATTTGTAAATCTTAAGGGGCCTGTCTCATCAGGAGAATATCTGTGTTACTGAGGGAGGATGATAAGCGTGACGCTTGTTGGTGATTCTAGCAATGAATAGCCTCTAAGTGGAAGGCTGTGGACTAGCGCAGTCTTCTCGCTTGAGTGTTGGCCGTAACATTAAATGGCGGAGTAATGAAGAAAGATGTCTACAAATACAGTTTAAAAAGTGAATCTGGAAACAAAACTACTTATCGGACCTCAGAGAATTCTTATACGCTATTTGCAAACAAACCCCACTCGGATATCTTGAGCAGTTTTCAAATCGCGTTGTTTTTCTCTAAGCTCTGTGCACCGTGTGTGTCCGGACAGGCGGAGCCCTTAACATGACATCTCCCTTGCATTTATTGTTCTGTCACAAAGTTTTAGTTCTTATCTAATTTTACCATGATGGTGATGGATATATTTCTTTAGAATGTTATTAAAACACAGACTGTTAAAAGTTTGATATGTACAGCTGGCTTACAAACTTAGGAAATGATGCGAGTTCAAAGTATGTTGTAGTATGAAAAGTGGAAAGGGTACAGGTGGATTTTTAGGTTATGAGAAGACACATCGGCAGAAACGAAGATCCAACTATATATCGGCAAAATCGACTTCTGCCAATTTGTATCAGCACAGCTCTAGGAAAAATCAAAATGGCGTACGAGACAATGAGAACTTAACTAAAAATAAATTGATAATTTATGACTTTATTATGACATACAGGAACTCTTTTTTAAATTAGAATTTCGGGGCAGGGGGGGATTTTGGTGATATTCGTAACCTAGCACAGCCCCTAGCGCAGGCACGGCCATAAGCAACCACCCACCTCCGCGCACTGAGCCAGCTCGATGGACGTCATGTTCCACGCGTCCTCTGGGGACGTCCCGGACTTGATCCTGCTGGCCATGTTCCCGGCAGCCAGGCGTATCTTCCTGCGGGAGCATCACTGGCACTCACTCCACCACGGCTATATGGCCTTCACATCTCACTGACAAGAGACAAGATTTTATGGTTTTATCTTTACTCCCATTTCGTTTTTGCAATACAGGAATTTGGGGTTATTGTTTCTAGTTTTATAAAAGCTGTTTTGTAATACTTAATCCAACATAAATGGTAAAATTTGTATGCTGCATTTTTATCATAAAATAATTTGTGTCAAGTTGGTCTAAAACAGATACATTCAGAACAATAAAAATAAATCCCGTGGATTTGTGGTATGAAAGTAATTCAGTACGAGAAGCACAATAAAAACAAATTAAATTTATTTTTCAGATCCATGCACTTTGGTCTCTCTCTTGCTCTTGCTCTCTCTCTCTCTCTACACTCACACACCTCTTTATCTCTACCTTTCTATATATCTCTCTCTCCCTATATCTGTATATCTATATCCATCCATATCTCTCTATCGATATTCTTTATATACCTGTATCTATACCTCTTTACATGTCACTCTATAGCGATGAAAATATTAAAACTCCATATAAGCTATATTTTTTAACTATCTTTATTACCTGTCACAGGTGTGACATACGTATATAAAAACATGTGCATATTGGAATGCATCGTTGTGTCAGAATTTCAAAGCTATCATAGAAGAACTTTCAAAGATTGAAGATTTTGAATGAATGATTTAAATTTTCCTTTATATAGAGTGTTTGGTAACATAAAACACGTGTTGTGCTTATCGTGGGATTCGGTGGATGGATACTACTCCTGCAAGTAGTAATCTGGCAACACTGTCCGTTGGTAGAGCAGCGGACTTCAAGATGGCGCCGCGGTAAGCTGCTTGGTAATTTTGTCGGTGATCTGGCACAGTTTTTAAGTATATACATCGCACCCACCCGGCGGCCACGTCCTCGTGGGCCCGGATGATGCCCTCCACGCTGCGGTCCCACACGCCGGAGCTGCGGTGGCTCGGGTGCAGGTACTCCACCGTCGGCGTGAGCTTGATGCCGCTCGCCGCCTGCTGCCACGACTTCATCAGGAACCTGCGCACACGCACGTCTGCTCACTCCGTCGGCTGGGAGGCCTCCAGTTCACCGATACTAGACTGCGGAGTGTCTCTTTCCACCAGGTGTTTATTCCCAGCGGATAAAAACCATGGTGTATTTCAACTGGCCGAAACTGAATGTCTATTTTCATATGATAAAACTGTCTAGATTAGTAAAGGGTCGAATCCAAATTTTTCCCAAATCCAAATAACACAGAGTACCTCCAATCCACCACTTGAATCTAAATTAAACTATTGCATGAAGAAAACCCTTAAAAAAAACATATTTACATTATTTAGGATACAAACAATTTATTTTTGTGTCCCAAATGTTCCCTGAAGTGCCAAACAAACATTCTTATAGCATTGTAGCTGGAGGCAAACTAAAGTGTGTATTTTTTTGAATCTACTGTACAGATTAATAATTAAAAACATACACCTTCTAAACCAGTTATGTCCAACCCGTTTAAAGTCACTCCACAAATAAATATTGTCAGGAACACTATACTGTATTGGTATAACCAAGATTTTATGGTGTTATGAAAAAGGACTTTTCGTCATTAAGAATTGTGGATTTCGTCTTTATCGTCATAAAAAATTAAAACACATGTAATAACATGTACACACCTAGCAGAGCTGCCTTGATCAAATGCTTCAATAATTCGTGGTTAGAGACTTAAAATATGCACATTAAACAATACTATGTTGAGAGTACATAAAAAATTAACAACTAAAATATTCAGTATTCTTATGCAGGTAAGTACTGTTCCTGAGTTCAGGAGAGAGTCTAAATTAATTAAAATAGAAACTACAGTTAAACTTTTGTTCTATAAATGCAATATAATTAAGCTCAGGAAAAAGCCACCATTGTCAGCAGTTCAGCATTCTCTGGTTTTAGAGATCTTCTTCTGTCACTTACAACTACAGAATACTTAGAAAAAGATCTTTCTGAGTCCACATTCGTTGCAGGTATCCATATTAACTTTAAAGCAGCAGCTGCAAATTCAGGATAATCCGCTTTCATTTTACATAGTATGTCCACCATGTCTATGTAGTTCACATGCGGTTTCTTCTGCTCTTGGGAAACCAGGTTTTGGAGTGTTATGTAGCCTGTCGCTACAGAGGTCTTCTGCACCTTGCAAAGGAAAGGTAGGTTCCCAATATGTTTCTGGAATTCTTTTTCCTCCACACGAATGTTTCCTACATTTTGAAGATTCATTAGAGCGCTGATTCCCAGAAATAGTTGACGAGATGGATGTGTTCACCAGATCAATCAGTTTCATAAGACTGAGTTTAGCTGTGTTCTTGAACTGCTCTTTAAGGGCTGCAGAGTTGACAGTTTTCATTTCAGCCAAAATGTCTTCAACATTTTCAGGAAATATTCCCTTAGCCAAGACATCAAGAGTAGTTTGCAGTTTACTCAATTTTGTGCACAACTGATGAGCAGTAGGATACTTTGTTCCTTCAAGAAAATTAATTAGCTCTACAAAGGTGTTACAGTTTTGAGCCACAAATGTAAGAGTGGCCTCAAGACATTGTAACTCTTCCTTCTGGAGTCCCTTGATATATTTAACACCAGAGTTATCTTCGCTAAGCTGCTCAAAGAATTCCACAATGTCGTGCAGATGGAGTGCGAGGTATGATACAGATTCAAACCATGTGTTCCAACGTGTAACAACTGGCATGGGGAATAACTTGACCAGAGCCTTGTTTTCTCCATGTTTCTGGAGAAGAAATTGAAGGTATGCATGCCTCCTCTTTCTGGTGTTAAGAAAGGCCATCTTTACCTTACAAACGAAGAGGTTCAGTTCTTCCAAGTTGTTTTGCCATATCTGCCCAACAATGTTTACTTTATGGGCCCAACATTGTATGTGGTACATGTGGTCACCAAATACACCTTCAAGGGTGCCAGCAGATTTTGTCATGTACCTGGCACTATCTGTAACATACGCAATTATGTTTTCTTCCTTGACTTCATATTTGGAGCATACATCAATCACTGCCCGAGAACAACAAACAGCATTTGCTGCATCAAGGACACAAGAAGCCCCTAAGATAACATCTTGTTCAGCACCTGGTTTCAGAATTTTAAACAAGATGTTGAAAACACAATTATTACTCTTGTCAGTGGTTTCATCTGCGAGTATGACCACATCTTGCCCCAAGAGCTGCTGCTTGATTTCCACTTCTTTTTTCTCTCTAAGTAGGGGAATGTACTTTTTCCTCATCCAATCCACTGTTGGAAGATCACCAGCACCACTTACATGCTTCTGCATCCATGCAGTCAGCTTGCTGTTGTCAAGTTTCTCAAGAGGAATACCTGCAGCTACAAAGGCTTCAACAGTTTCGAGAACAAAATCTTCATTTTGTTTTTTTGCGCATATTTGCGCCACTCCTGCTTCTGGGATAGAAAGCTATCGTTTCAAAGTGCATGGGGATCGTTTAGCTTTTACATGTTTGTCGCTAATTATGTGCTTGTTTACCGTGTCCTTACGTTCATGCTCCAAACGGCAATTACAATATTTACAGAAAAGTATTTTTCCGTCACTGACATATAATCCCTCATTCTTAAACTCGTCAGCACGTGATGCCGCAGTAGCTTTATTTTTTGGCATAATTAAGAAATTTAGCTTTCATTTATGCACGTCATTTGTAAACAAAGCCCGGAGGTACCAAAAACTAGTATTTACTGAAGTTTAGCGAAAAAATAAACCGCGGGAAGCCTACTTTTTACAGGCGAGAGAGCCATATACCCGAAGTAAAAGGTTAGGTTATGTCAGGTCAGTGAAATAAATGTTTTTATTTATTTTCCGGGAGGGTTGGGTAGGTAAGCGTTATTTAAAATATTTGATGACCGTAAAATAAATAAATCCTTGCAATATGGTGCTTTTTCATTACCGATCGGAAAACTTCGATTATGTTACGATTTTGGCTCTCTCGCCTGTGAAGTGTGAAATGAAAATGAAGGCTTCACGGTAAACTGCTTATTCAACAAGCACACAAAATTGTGTTACAGTGAAATTTCATTAAATATTAAGTGATCATTAAATATCAATGTTCGCTTTTATTTTATTTTCATACGTATTTATTTAATGAATGCAGTTTTTGTTCACGTGTATTTTTCAAAGGATACAGCAAACAAGGCGCTGAGATTTTTCACGTTGTTGTGTTTGTTAACTTGTTAATTTTAGTTTACGATCGTCAGTTGTTAATATTGCGTGATCTCTAGTGGCTAGATGCGTTTAAAAACCCTAACCTAACTCCGATAACGATCTTTTTTTTGTTCGTGAAATCGTCAATTTTTGTGATATCTTGTAATTTTTTAAGATGAATAATTAACGCATTAAATAACCACCACACTGCAGTTGGATGACGACCATTTCTTCTACAAACAAATATGGAATTTTTGTCAATCAACCAATAGTCGGTAGTAACGATTTAAATCAATATTGAGGTGTTTATTTGTGGTTAGAAAACATTTCACATTTTTCGCGGTTTGGGATGAATTTCGCGTGAAAATTCGCGATTTCGCATAAAACCATATAATCTTGGCTTTATGTATTGGTTGCATATACGTAAAGTGACAGCAGCCACTATTATGAAGCCTTCATATTCTCACACAACTATTAATATATGTTTAATATATATGTATATACACAGAGTATTTACTTGAATATAATGCTATGATTTTTACCAAAACTGTGGAAACTTAAAGTGAGGATCACATTATAATCACAAACTTGTACATTGCCACTGGGAACAGCTTAGCTGAAAAACTACAGGCTCTGCCTCTTCAAAATGTCACTTGTGTCACTTAAGGCCACTCTTAATTGCTGCCTCCTTAACCTACACTTAGTTCTCAAACTACATGCTCGGCTTGTTAATTGCCTCACTTATGCCACTGTAGTCCGTGGCTTCTGAACCTCTGTACAGGCGTGACAGATGAGAGATGCAGGAAGGAGAGGTACAAATGGAGTTAGTCACTGGGTTCTCTCCGCTTCTCTTCACTGTGACTTCTAGGAAGCCACCCCCTCCCAGACCACCGTATGTCAACACATTCTCTTCTTTCTGAACAGCTGCCTTTGAACTACAGTCATAAAACCAATTTTTTCTATCCAACTGCAGCTTGGTGTTTTTAAAGAGACCATGTATTTATTTCACTCCACTGACGAATTTAACACCAGAAAGGGTCTAGTAAATATGGAATAAATTAAATAATTTAAATAATTTTCAAGTGCTATTTACAATTTTCAATCTTTAAAGTCTTTTTCATTAACTCATAATCAAAAAGTCTGGGGTTGCATTTTATTCAGAGCCGCATTATTTTCGGGCAAATATTTAATGTATAAATATTTTTAATGGTATTAATTTTTGATAAATGTTTTTTATGAGAATTATTTTGTGAATTTAAAGTTTCTCTTTAAAAAAAAATTATATGACATTAAAAAATGTCGTTATATATTTAGTATTAAATCTAATGTGTCTTGCACTAGAATTAGTAGCCAAATGATATCTGGCCCAGGAAAAGTTTTGGAATTTATAAATTTCCTCATTATTTTCCTTTGATTACGTTTCTTATAACATGAGATGTTGCACTGGACAGTAAACCTGGCCGTCTGCAGCAGCAGCACGGTGTTCTCCCCCTCGTAGGTGCAGGCGGCCGTGACGAGGCCGTACGTGGCAGGCAGGTTGCTGCACGTCATGTAGCCGTGGCCCCCGCACGCCAGGCGGCACGTCTCGATGGCCGTCGCCGCGTCGGACGAGCACACCGCCTTCAGGCAGCACGATATGGCGTGCAGCTGGCGGGCAAGCACAACAGCGACATGTCACCCCGCGAACCCTCCAAGCTAGGCCTGCGAGAATCATGGTTTCTTGAAGCGAGGCCAATGTCAAAATCTTTAAAATATTCATGAGGTTGAATTGAATTGCGAATATTGTTCTCGGCAAAGCTGTATCACACTTATTTTTATAAAATGCAGGATTGAAGTTTAAAAAAAATAATCATTTAACATTTATTTTATGAACGCTCAATAATAATATTATCCTGAATATTAATATTATGGTTATTTTATATTTTTATTAAATGATGTTATACATAGGATCTAACTGGTTAGTCATTTATTCAGTTCAAACATTACAAATGTTAAACAACTTCAATCATGTATTTAATAAGATACTAGCATAAGTACTCGACGTTGCTTGAGCTGAACACATTTATGAAGAGGCTTCTTGTAGTGTAATGGGGATGAATATTTTAGAAATCTCATGATACAGTACGAGAATGGAAATGAAGGACGGTTTTCCAAAATCACATTGACCTTCCTCGCATTTCAAACGTCAAGTGTCAAAATATAATGGAGATTGGAGTGCAACGGTAGATTTGAATAAGAAATACACACACACATACATGCATACGCATACACACACACAAACACACACACACACACACACTGTAGTTACTCTTTTGTTGTAATCTTCTCTGTAAATGTTTAGTGATTTTGTGTACAGTTTTTCCTTCGTATAATTAATTAATGTATTTATATGTGTTTCGTCTTTTAAGTTGTCTTTTTTAAATGTGTCTTTGTGTATTTGATGTACCTGCTCCTCGAGACTTGACTGCTGGCAAGCATTTAATAAATTTAATTAAATAAACAAAATAAATAAGCAAGTCCAAGATTTTATGGTTTTATTTTTCATTCTATTCATTTTTAAATCAGGTGATTTCAGTGTTATATTTTTTTTATTTCTAAGAAAACTGTTTTGTAATACTTAGTCCAACAAAATAGTGGTAATATTTATGTGCTGCATTAATATGCACAATAAAATAATTTGTAATAAATTAGTCTAAAACAGATAAATTCAGAACATTCAAAATATAACAGTGAGCATTTGTGCAAGTGATTCACTAAGAGGTGCACAATAAAAAAAAGTAAATTTATATTTTCGAATTATGCACTTCGGTACATTTTTTTGTCTGGAAATAACGACATTATATAAATTATGTTTTGGTTAAATGCTACTTAATTCCATTATATAACTTGCGTTTTGGTGCAAATTGGTGTATTAATGGGCATTTCGGTGTTAAACATTGTTTTGACACGGTTTCCGGTGTTATTTTGGTTTTATCGCAATTCACCATGTAAATAAGTTTCAAAACCACCACGACCACGACAGTCACCCGAGCGGCGGACCGGCGCGAACCTCCGACAGCTCTCACCTCGGGCAAGCGATCCAGGTCGCCTTCCTCGAGGTCAGACGTGACGTTGTTGTAGATGTTCCAGAGGCGGCGGGCGGCGAACCGCATGGCGAAGCAGGCCGCGATGTTCGGGAACAGCTTGTACTGCTGCGTGCGGTAGTCCATGATCTGGGGTTCCGGCTCCCTGCGGCCGCAACACCACAAGGTACCTTCTTCAGAACCTTTTAAATGGAAACTTTTCCAACTTTGATGCAGCTCAACTTCGAAAACCAAAAAGTTTTTACACTCCCAGAAAATTAAATAAGTTTTTCCTTGTTCGACACAAGCATGAAGATTCACCAGGCTTTAAGCGACATACCTTCGTTACAGAATGACATTTACAACTTTCCCTGGTGAAAAAACAACAAGCACAGGAAAATAATAGTAATAGGGTCAATTTCCAACCGTATGTGAATCTCGAATTTGAATCGAATACACCCCTAAAATCCAAATCTAGGTGTCAAAGGTTAAAAAATAAAATAATGTACATTAAATCAAAAATATTAACTATGGTGTTTAATGGTTGTTTATAAACTAAGTTTCCAGAACCAATACATATTGTAATTTTATTTATATAATTACATTTTTAAAGTACAATATCTAGGGGAATGGTAACAGGATAGGCATGAAGAAAAAAATTCATGTAGTAAACTTCAGAGGTTATCATTGTTTTTTATTTACTCTATTTCCTCTAATATTTTTCTTTGATTATTTTTCCTTGAATACTGAATGCTTCGAATACTAAGGAACTCATGGTATTTGAAGATATAATTGGCCCAGTCCTAAAAAAGACAGATTGTTCAGCTGTTTCAAGCCACAATTTCTTTAAGGTTTTTTTTTTTTTTTACTCTTCTAATGCACAATTTTAATTCAACAAAATACCAGTTGATCTGAAATCCATGGCACATATGGTAATTTTTAGAGTTATAGAATTTCATTATTGTATTTCATATTATAGTGTTAGAGCTTAATTATTTTTTTTTCCTCTAAAATTTTCCATGATCACTTGCCGGGTTTAATCGACCTCTAGCAACTCTGCAATGTTGTTTTCGCGTATGACAGAGGAAACCTGCAAGAATATCTTATGCAAGGCTTCCAGACGATGTTCATGCATGGAGTGCGTCAGCCGCACATCACAAGCCGTCACAACCGTCCAGAGAAACTAAGGGCATGGTGGCGAATAATTTTGCTGCCCCCATCCCTATTATTTAACGTGCAACTTTCAAACATACGTAATTAAAACAAAAAAATCTAAAAATTTGTCGTAACTGTACACGTGATCACCGCGTATCGCATGACTGTTAATGTTGCCTACAAAGTTTATTGACAAACTCTATAGACTCGGCCAGATCCCACCGGAGCACGGGCCCCCCTCCCCTCGAGCCGCCCCACGCACCCCGGCTTCAGCTCGGACTGGCGTCGGACGGCGCTGTAGCGGACGGCAATCGTGACGGCCTTGGCGAGGTAGCTGGCCACGTCCTGGACGATCACCACCCGCACGAACACCATCGTGCCGTACGTCAGCTTGTCGCTGGGCGACTTCACGTACGTCCCGTCCTGGGAACAATGCAGTACCCACTTGCAACACACAAGCCCGCTGGGATACATAACATCTGGTGCAACTGTTACAGGATGTTTCAACCTTTCAATAAAAATACAATTAAATTATTTTTTATATGTAATGAAAAAAAATTCAACTAAGTACGTATTAGATCTACTACGCGCAATAAAGTGTCTTTTATCATACATGAAAGCCAAAACCTTTTCAGAGATAATTTGCACATGATTTAAAACAAAACAAAAATTTTAATTTGACATGCGAATATAAACAGTATAAAGTGACGTGAAACATCAAAAAACAAAATGCAAGTTACAAAAAGGCTGCTGGGAATTTAAATTTTGTGACTTCCAACACAGTTAATGTTTATTTCTAGACTTTTTCGTGAGTTTTGTTACTGGTCCTCCAGTTTCGTTACTTCTTCAAGAATTTTGTGACCTGCAGACACCCTGCATAAGAAATATTACAGAAAAAAAAATATTTTTCTTAAGTTATTTGTTTTGTACTTACGAAGGGGTGAGAGAACTTGATAGAAGCCGCCTCAGGTACAGCAGTTTTCAAGTATTAATAAATTTTTAGCTTTTATTATTGGAAATTTGCCTTTTTTATAGCAGACAGCACACACAAATAGATTTCCAGAGACCATTAAAGAGTGACGTGATAATATTACAGTATTACAATTGTAGTACTTTGAAATTAATGAAATACTTGAACCCAATAAGGGACTGTTTCTGCAGCCAACTTGGTATCGCATGCAGAGTTGGTAATTTAATTTTCTTACTATTAATTCATTAATTATTACTGCAAATTTATTGTACTCTTTCTCTTGCATTTGTTGTTTGGTCACAAGTATTTTCACCAAACATTTATTGAATGTTATTTTTGAGTTTTTTATTACTATACCTATGATAATATTTAGTAAATATTAGTTTAAAAAATTTGAGACAAAATGCACAATGAAAGAGCACTATTGCAATTAATTTACAGGAAAATATTCAAATAATTGAAATGACAAGAATGAAACATCCAAAATGGCCTATACGACCAAGCCTTAAGGCATTCTATTAAAATATATTGTCGCGTAGCTCAAAATTATCATTAATTTATTTAATTAGTTTATTTGTTGAAAATACAATTTTAAATTATTTTCGCTAGTTCGGGACTTGGTTTCCCTCACGCTAAGATGGGGTAACACCTTTGTTGGATTTGGGTTTTCGGGGGGGCTGGAAGAGTGCGAGTCTTGCACGTCTTTGTCTGGGAACGCAGGCGTGACCGCGTTTCAGCCAGGCCAGCTGACACGTTGTTTGCTGCAGTTCCAGAGAAACGCGGCGCAGACTTGTTTGTCGTTTTTTTTTGAGGCCAGCTGAGAGCGCAGATTGTGCGCAGTCGCCGTGCGCAGGCGAGTGTCGCAATCTAGCGGCCGGTTTTCTGACTACGTGGGCAACCTGGCGCGGCCGACCGCGCGGCCGGCTTGTTGTAATAACTTTACGTGTTTGTAAAACACAGGAAAACTTCCCGTCAGGATGTTTTCCCCGTAGGGGTTTTGCGGCCAAGAAAATAGCTTAAAAGAGATGTAAAATGTTTTCGCGGGGCGGTAATCCTGTGGAAGGCTGTCATGCTGCCCGGCCGCGCGGCGACTTGGTAATGGTTAGGTGAGTGCTATCGGAAATGGCGCCTGAGTGATGCCGGACTCTTAGCCTTCAGTGTTTCTTCGTAGTTAACTTTAAAAATTCTCGTTTGGTGTATTATTTGCTCTTATAAATAATTTGTTCTTAGAAACTTAGTGGTTTTAACGTGTAATACGTTGAGCACTACCGTTCCCTTTTTATTTTCAAGTATAACTCGGTAATTTGTTTGCATCACGATCCTTGTCTTTTCATGTAAATGATGACGTTATAAACTTAAACTAAATAATTTCTAAAATCCGTTTCGAGGTAGTGGATGTTCTTAATAAATTTTAAAAATGAAGTTGTGGAAGAGCTAATGAAGCTTGGTATCACTGGGTGGCCTGGAGGAAATTATTACGATTATGTTAATGTGTTAGTACTACTAAGAAAATCTTATATATGGTTTATTGTTTTTCTGTCGGAATATCTATAAGGCTGGTAGCGGACATGGAAGGTGCCTCATTATTTGTCAGCTTTATTTAATTGTTATAAATAAATGTGATTGTTCTATTGTTTTTAGGTTACTCTTATTTTTTTCTCAGTATCCTGATTTTCTATTCTTGTATAAGAATACACCTACTAAGATTCAATCCTCAGTGAGATGCTCTATGGCTAGTTAATGTTTTGAGTTTCTTATGTTCAGAGCTACATTTTTGAAGAATTGAACCCCCCCTCTGAAAGTGAGACGTGACAAATGGTGGAGGCGCCGGGTAGTAGGTATAAAGAATGTTGGGATACTGAAAAATAAATTAAGATAAGAGTGTTAGGTGTGGTCTAACATTTTGATTTATTTTAGTGAAGAAGAAGAGCATGCAGTGCAGCTGGTGTATTAAGATTGATGTGTTTATAGGATTAATTGTTTAATGATAATAAAATTTATTTTAGGTTATTTCAGGAAACCAGTGGGAGACCAGGGATGGCTGTATTTGTCTAACAATAATTAATTTAAGGTGAAATGTGAAATGTATGCTTAAGTTAAGGACTAATGAAAATAATTTAAGGTGGAGTCTATTAGGGATGGCTAGTAAATACACAATTGAAATATTGGATGACAAAGTAAAAAACCCTGAGAACAGTGATAGTAGTTCTTCGTCAGATGATGAATCATTGAAAGTGTTAAAAGATAAATTAAGCGACATAAAACCAGAATTGAAAGATCAGAATTTAAACATGGAGACAGGCAGGTGTTTTGTGGACCCGGGATATTTTTTTGGAAAGAGATGTGAGGAGGTTGAGGAATTTTTAAAACAGTTTCGCAGAGCAGCCAAGGTAAATGGGTGGAATGAGCAAAAATGTTTGTCATACTTGCCTACATTTTTGAGAGGGCCTGCTTTAAAATGGTATGACAGCTGTGAGAGCACATTGGAGAATTTAACTACATTTGAGGAATTAGCAAATAAATTAAGGGATGCGTTTGTGAGAGTGGGTCACATAGAGGACTTAGAGTTAAGATTGCAGGCGCGAGTACAAGCAGTAGATGAACCTTTCGAGTCATTTGTGTACGACATATTGAATCTTTGTAACCGACTTGATGCTAAGATGAATGAAGCTAGTAAGGTTAGATATGTATTGCGTGGGTTAAGGCCAGACATTGTAGAGAAAGTTATGCTTTTCCCAAACAATACTGTGGAACAGTTACTAGGTAATTTGAGGAATATTGAGGCAGGTCTGTATTACGCTAAAAATCATGAGAGGACACAGTGGGTAAATTCGAAACAGGAACAAGTACCTATCAGAAATCTTAAAGAAATTCAAACACCAGAAAGAGAATTGTCATCTATCAACACGAGAATTGAGGACAGTTTGATAGAGTTTAATAAACAATTAAAACAATTACGCGGGGAACTGGATACCATGAGATTACAGGCACAACCAAAGTCACAGTTTAGAACTCAGGGAGGAAATTACAAAAATAACAGTACACTAACACAATACCATCGAAATCAGAACAACAATTTTTTCAGGCAGACCCCAAGTAATTCATTTCCAAAAATAACTGACAGACCACAGTGGACCTCAGATGGTAGGCCGATTTGTTTAAAATGCAAACGACCAGGTCACTTGATACGAGATTGCAAAACGTCACAACAGGGAAACTAAATAGGGCGAGAGTCGGTCGGGGTGACAACTCGTCCCTTGTTAACCAAATGTCTCTTTTACAAAATGACGGTATTTTAAGTCAGAAGACAAAAATGTTCGGAAAAGAAATCCCCGTTTTTATCGATACAGGAGCTGCGGTATCACTAATTGAGGATAGATTAGTACCGAAAAGTTGTTGGAAATCCGCAGAACCAAGAGGTTTTACAGGAGTCTCAGGAAGAGTTCAGAAACTTAATAAGATGGCCAAATTAAGATTTAAATTAGGACAGTATGTTTATTCACATGCGGTAGGTCTGGTGGAAGCCCCAATAAAAGGGATCATTTTAGGATGTGATTTTTTAACCAAATATGGAGCAGAAATTTCTTGTAAGGGAGGCCAGAAAATGTCATTGACCATAACACGTCCTGATTGCTTCGTAAATACCACAAATACCGAAATAAGGGAGGTTAAAAGCCAAACCAAAGTAAAAAGAGACAAAATTCAAGTAGATCAAAACCAAAATCGGGTTAATCATAATGTAGGTCAGGATGGAACACAGGAGTTAAGCCAAATCGAGCCAGAAAATATTTTCAGGTTAGGTTGTGTGACAGTTCACAATCATGTTAGAGTAGAGCCAAGGATGCATCATCTTATCGAAATTAATTTTGAAGGAAATAATTTACCTGATGAGGTGCTGATAGAGCCTAAGGAGGATATTTACAACAGATATTCTGTACTTGTACCTAGGAGTATTGTAAACAGAAAACAGCATACTCACATTTGGGTTACTAATACTACTAACCAGTCAGTTACTCTTCATAAGGGAATGAAATTAGGATATTTAAATGAGTTTGAGGAAACACCCAGTATCGAGAACAAAGAAGTAACTAAGGTATTACAAGCTAGAGATAAAAATAATGTCGATTTTGATGTGTCTAAATTAAACATTAATCCAGAGTTACCAGAGGAACAAAAAAACAGACTGGTAGAGTTGTTGTATAAATATCAAAATGTTTTCAGTTGGGACCCCAGCCAGATAGGGAGAACAAAAGAGGAAGTAGTTTTTCTGGATACAGGGGACAGCACACCCATATCATCTGTACCTTATCGAGTTTCTCCTGGGGAACGGGAAATTATTCATAACATAGTACAAGAACACATTAAAAATGGGATTGTGAGACCCTGTGACACGAGTTGGTGTTCACCAGTTGTTCTTGTTAGAAAAAAAGACAACGATTATAGGATGTGTGTGGACTACCGTCGTTTTAACACTATTCTTAAGGATAATAAATACCCCCTTCCTCGAATAGATGATTTCTTAAGTCACTTGACTGGTGCTAAGTATTTTACTCACTTGGATATGAATTCAGGATACCACCAATTGAGAGTAGCTGAACAGGATCAGGAAAAAACTGCATTTGTTACCACCGATGGTACTTTTTGTTTTGAAACCCTTCCTTTTGGTTTGAAAACCGCTCCGTCAATTTTTCAGAGATACATGGATAAGACTTTGGCAGGGTTAAAGTGGGGTTCATGCTTAGTCTATTTGGATGACATTCTAGTAGTGGGCAGTACGTTTAATCAACATCTTGACCGATTAGAACAAGTTTTTAAAAGGATGCAAAATGCTAATTTAACCTTGAAACCGTCAAAATGTACCTTCGGTTATTTTGAAACCGATGTGTTGGGACATTTGGTTAACCATGAAGGGATTAGACCCCACCCCGATAAAGTAGTAGCAGTGAAACAATTTCCTACACCTAAGGACCAACGAGGGGTGAGAAGCTTTTTAGGCCTAGCTTCTTTCTATCGTAAGTTTATAGCAAATTTCTCTCAGATTGCGAAACCCTTGTCGACATTGCTAAAGAAAAATGAAAAGTTTATCTGGACCGACAAGCAAGAACAAGCATTCCAAATTTTGAAAGAAAAGCTGATTTCTTCCCCCGTGTTAGCTCACTTCCAGGAAAACCAGCCCATTGAAATACATACAGATGCTAGTACCTTAGGGATAGGAGCCACATTGTTACAAAGAATTGATGGAAAATTACAACCTATTGCCTATGCCAGTCGAACTCTCACGTCAGCTGAGACTAGATATCCTATAACTCACCTTGAATGTTTAGCCTTGATTTATGCTTTAGACCAGTTTCGGCCTTACATTTACCTGAAGCCATTCAAAATTGTAACCGATCATCATAGCCTATGTTATTTGAATCGTTTGAAATTTAATGCTCATAGCGCAGGAAGGTTAACCAGGTGGGCATTGAAATTGATGGAGTATGAGTACACTGTATGTTATAGTAGTGGAAAAACTCATGTACATGTAGACAGTTTGAGTAGAAATGCTGTCAACACAGGGACAGCCCTTGACGAAGAAAAATCCCTTGAGTTACCTGTTTTTGTGATGCATGATGTGGATTTAGCTAAGCTGCAATATTCTGATGTGAGTCTAAGACCTTTAATTTCTGAGTTGACTCAACCGTCAGGAATCGATAATAAGTTAAGCCGACAAGCGAAAAATTTTTCTTTGCTGAATGGTGTTTTGTACAAAAATAACTCTAACCCAAGTGGTAGAGACAAGCTATTAGTAGTCCCAGAAAGCTTAAAGGCTGAAATTCTGAGGGAAAGTCACGACAATCCCACTTTTGGCGGTCACTTAGGAGTAGTTCGCACCGCAGACAAAATTATACGTCGTTATTATTGGACCAATATGCTAAAAGAGATTCAGGCCTATGTAAGGAGTTGTAGGGGATGTCAGGGGAAAAAGGGAGTTCCTCAAAAGAAAGCAGGGTTATTAGAACCATTACCTATCTGTGAACCTTTCGAACGTATTGGTGTCGATATTTTAGGCCCTTTTCCAAAAACCGTGTCAGGAAACAAATACATTCTTGTTGCTATTGATTACGGTACTCGATGGGCGGAGACTAAAGCCACCCCCACTAGTAACGCCAATGACGTAGCTAAGTTTTTACTAGAAAACATAATTTGTCGCCATTCTGTACCATGTTCCATATTGACAGATAGAGGAAAAGTTTTTACTTCCAAAGTCGTTAATGAATTACTTAGGTTAATGGATGTACAAAGTTTGAAAACCTCAGGATACAGGCCAAACACAAATGGATTATGTGAAAGATTAAATGGAACAATAGCAATGATGCTATCTCAGTATGTGGCATCCTCACAACGTAATTGGGATGAATATGTACCCTTGGTCACTTTGGCATACAACACGGCGAGGCAGGAAACATTAAAATTTAGCCCATTTGTGCTCATGTATGGTAGAGAACCTGTATTACCCTCAGATGTTCAATTAAGTCAGCCTGTAGAAGATGAGGACAGCCTTCGACTGCGTACTCGTTGGAAGGAGATCCTGCGACAGTCCAGAGAGAATTTAAAGAGACAACAGGGTATCGATAAAAAAAGGTATGACCGCAGACGACGAGCGGTGACCTATAAGATAGGACAGGAGGTTATGGTGTACACACCTGTTCGAAAAAAGGGTTTGTCAGAGAAACTATTGCATAAATGGTTCGGTCCTTATGTTGTGGTGGACAAATTGTCTAATAACCTGTACAGGTTAAAGAAGACGAGTCGAGGCAGAGATGTTTACGAAGTTACAAACGTAGAGAGAATGAAACATTTTTACAGTGTATAAGTTATGATAAGTTATGTAATAGAGATTTTTTTTTGTGGTTGTGGATAACTAAATAAAACAAAGAGAGAGAGAAAAAAAAAATAATTCGAAAGTTTTGTAACACTTGTAAACAAAAATCGAGCCTGTCTAATATTTAGTTTTGTATAGAATTTTTACAGAGTCTTAAGGCGTGATCATCTTCCGTACTGACGATGAGGATGCTACACATCGTCCTGGTGCTCCTGCAGCTGGGAAGCAGCAGACAACATCGACCGCTACCTGAAGGAGCAGTGGGGGTGGTTGCGGGAGCGCATTTCGAGCCGATACCTCAGGTAACATTGTACACTTCATCGGTACCAGTAAATTTTAAGGTTGCTTGGCCAATGCAATTAGATGACATTCAGGATAGTATCAAAGATATCACTTCTTGTCCCTCCAATAGTTCAAGTGAATGGTGTGTTATTTTCAAAGAATTAAAACATAGCTTAATTTATACTGACATGCTAATTAATAAGGTAAACGAAGCAGCAGGGGATGACGTATTGGATTTTCAGTCTCAAGTTCGGGAAAGACGAGGGTTAAATTTCATTGGAGAGTTTTTTCATTGGTGTTGTGACATTGCCGTCAATAGTCAATTGAATAATCTTTTCCTAAATGAACAACAAATGTCAGAACACATAAACAAGATGGAATCACAAATTTTAAACACTCATGAGGCACTGGCAAATATGAGCAACACTATTTTTGTTATAAACGAGGGAATGACCGGAATTCTAAAAAGAGTACAATCAAAATTCACAAATTTGTCTGATTACTTAAAAGACCTCCGAGAGACTATGGTGACTAAGTTTTCAGGAATGGTTCAAGACATAGGACATTCATTCCAGTTTCAGGTACTGTTGGCCTCTCAATTAGCCAAACAAGCGCATACATTTACAAGACTAGAGATTCTGGACCAGTGCCGGTCAAATAAAATACCTGCCATTGTAGTTACACCAGCTCAATTGAAAGAGAAATTAAATATGCTAAATGAAATTCTTAATAGGGATGGTTATGCGTTGTCCATAAGTGTATCAGAAGTTCAGAAATATTTTAATTTACCCATTTGTAAATGTCAAGTCCACAAGGAAAATTTATACCTTCAAATTAAAGTACCAATTGTTAAACTAAATTCCAATTGGAGATTGTTTCAGTTCGTCGCAGTCCCATTTCAGTGGAAGAACTCAACTTGTCATTTGGATCATGCTCCGAATTTTCTGGCAGTGGATGGAGACCATCTAATCACTATTCAGGGTAGAAATTTATTAGATTGTAGACCATTTGAAGATAAATTGTGTTTTGTTCCCAGGTTCTCCGGAGATACCCTAGGTAGTGCTTTGTGTCCAAAGGCTCTTTTTCAGGGGATTACCGTTGAAAATCTTAGTACCACATGTGCGTTTCGATGCCATTCCGGAAACCAACTGATGATCACCCAGGCTGGACCAGAGCGGTACTTCCTAACAAACCCGTCAGGAAAATTAGACTTGCAATGCATGAAACATAACAATGAATCTTTATTTTTAGGAAGTGGAGACATCCTCGGAGCTGTAGATATAGAAGTACCGTGTGATTGTCGTTTGTATTTAAACCAAGAACTTAAAATTAACGAGTTGTATCCATGTGATGCGTTAACAAAATCTAAATTTCAATTGGTACATGTAATACCAGCTGCTTGGACGAAGTTACGTAAATTGAAAATTTTCCCTCATCCTACGTCAACACATACAGTTTTTCCATCCTTAATGGATTGTTTAGATGAAAATTGGCCAACTCTAATACCACATTTAAATTTTTCTTTGACAAAGTTTGAAACCCCTTTAGACCCGATTCATTTAAGAGAACCAGAAAACGTACCAAGATTTGTAATGAAAAACTTACAGAGTATTGCGCTTTCCATTGTAAGTAGTGTATTATTATTTATTATTATTAAAAATCCATATCTAGTAGGTATTGGAACGCTACCAAGAGTATCCGCCTTGGACAATGTTACTACCCTTGGCATAGAAATAAGTGTAACTGTAATTACTATATTGGTAATAGTTGGAATGTTTTTAGTTCTGTTATTAAAATATCTGAGAAATCGGAAACCCCTCAGTATGTCTGTAGAAATCTCGACTACAGTAGAAAATGCTGTTCCTTCTACCAGTGGAAAGGTAGAATTAAAAGACATACTAGCCAGAGATAATGGTTGTGTAGCTAAGTTATCCAGTGAAACTGGGGAGGAATTGAAAGTAACCATTTCCATTTGTGATGATCAGTAGTGAATGAATTTTGTTCAATGTAAAGCTTTACCTACGATTAGAATAAATTAGAATTTGATTAATGTTTATGTGAAGGGGCATGCGCCCATAAATAATTTTTATAGAACCAAATAACGATGGAGGGAGAATACCAGGTTCAATAAGGGGAATTATGACGTCAGGACTAATCATTGAGAAAGTGGGTGGGATCCTTTCCGTATTCCCATTTTCCACCATAAACCCCCCCCCCCCCCCTTGTGTTTTTATTATTCAAGAAGTGACATTGATAGTTTTCGTCAATCGAAGAGAATGACTTTTGAGGCGGACTTGTTAAGGGTAATTTCGAAAGGAGTGCTGTGGTGCAGCTCCATCCAGAACTCTTGTCCCTTCTCGAGTTGGGAGAAGGCGCGTCGTTAAGGGTCAGCCAGATACCACGTGGGCCAGTTGGGAGAAGAGGACCTGCTTCTACCCATTGCTGCGGGCTGGTGCCCGTATCGTCGAATCGTGTGGTGATGCACGATTACCAGGAGTATCAGCGGTTTGGGAGTGGCCACGTCCAAGGACAGTGATTACGCATCGTGATAGGGTGTGGCCCCCCAAACAACAAATTTATCGAGAAGACTAGAATTATCCATCGTTTGAAACTACTGACCTGGCGTTCAAAACAAAGTGTATAGCAAGACAAGGCCAGTGTAGTTATAAACTTTCAACCTACACGTGGACACAGTCAAGTTTTTGTTGTAAATTTTCCTATTAGGTACCTTACCTTATCCTTCCTCTACGAAATGTGGGGGGTAGGCTTTTCTTCAAGATGTTGAATATTGCAGATGAGTTACGAGTTTAGTTTTTGAATAGTTACTTGTTTTAAGAATCTTTAAAAGTTATTTTTGTGTTGATACCTGGTATGACCCTCCTTGGTTAGTTGTGTTGATCTATGTTGATCTCATGAATACTTCTTGATAAACACATGAAAATATGTCATTAACTTAAGTAAGATAATTTAATTGTTTGATTTGTTCACTATTATTTTGATGTTTGAGAGTTTTTTTTTTAGTTGTTTGTAATTGTATGACTCCTGATGCTGCTCATGTATTTTGTGTAGGAATGGTGTCGTGTACCGTGGATGACGAGCAGTTGGGATGAACGACGTCGGGATGGACCGGCTGGGAGAGGCAGAAGTTGGAGTGGGGTGTGATTCTGCAGCTCACAGTTCCGCTGGCTGTTCCTGTCTCTGCCCTGAGTTGGTGCATCTCTTCGCCGTATCCCTCCTGGCTGCTTGCTGTCCCAAGCAGTGCTAACATGTGAAATTTTGTAAAACACACTTGTCCTCCGAGAGGAAATTGTCAATAAGTGCTAGTAGAACTTAGAGTTGGTATTTATACCTAAACAACAACCACTGTAATCACTAATTTAAATTTGTAACTGGATCACATAGAAATGATAGGGACAATTGGTTTTTTTTTTTGAAGCAAACTTAAATATTCCCCAAGCATTGTTGTAAGCTTGTGGGGCACAAGCTCCTGCCGCCCGGGGTGATGTCGCGTAGCTCAAAATTATCATTAATTTATTTAATTAGTTTATTTGTTGAAAATACAATTTTAAATTATTTTCGCTAGTTCGGGACTTGGTTTCCCTCACGCTAAGATGGGGTAACACCTTTGTTGGATTTGGGTTTTCGGGGGGGCTGGAAGAGTGCGAGTCTTGCACGTCTTTGTCTGGGAACGCAGGCGTGACCGCGTTTCAGCCAGGCCAGCTGACACGTTGTTTGCTGCAGTTCCAGAGAAACGCGGCGCAGACTTGTTTGTCGTTTTTTTTTGAGGCCAGCTGAGAGCGCAGATTGTGCGCAGTCGCCGTGCGCAGGCGAGTGTCGCAATCTAGCGGCCGGTTTTCTGACTACGTGGGCAACCTGGCGCGGCCGACCGCGCGGCCGGCTTGTTGTAATAACTTTACGTGTTTGTAAAACACAGGAAAACTTCCCGTCAGGATGTTTTCCCCGTAGGGGTTTTGCGGCCAAGAAAATAGCTTAAAAGAGATGTAAAATGTTTTCGCGGGGCGGTAATCCTGTGGAAGGCTGTCATGCTGCCCGGCCGCGCGGCGACTTGGTAATGGTTAGGTGAGTGCTATCGGAAATGGCGCCTGAGTGATGCCGGACTCTTAGCCTTCAGTGTTTCTTCGTAGTTAACTTTAAAAATTCTCGTTTGGTGTATTATTTGCTCTTATAAATAATTTGTTCTTAGAAACTTAGTGGTTTTAACGTGTAATACGTTGAGCACTACCGTTCCCTTTTTATTTTCAAGTATAACTCGGTAATTTGTTTGCATCACGATCCTTGTCTTTTCATGTAAATGATGACGTTATAAACTTAAACTAAATAATTTCTAAAATCCGTTTCGAGGTAGTGGATGTTCTTAATAAATTTTAAAAATGAAGTTGTGGAAGAGCTAATGAAGCTTGGTATCACTGGGTGGCCTGGAGGAAATTATTACGATTATGTTAATGTGTTAGTACTACTAAGAAAATCTTATATATGGTTTATTGTTTTTCTGTCGGAATATCTATAAGGCTGGTAGCGGACATGGAAGGTGCCTCATTATTTGTCAGCTTTATTTAATTGTTATAAATAAATGTGATTGTTCTATTGTTTTTAGGTTACTCTTATTTTTTTCTCAGTATCCTGATTTTCTATTCTTGTATAAGAATATACCTACTAAGATTCAATCCTCAGTGAGATGCTCTATGGCTAGTTAATGTTTTGAGTTTCTTATGTTCAGAGCTACATTTTTGAAGAATTGAACCCCCCCTCTGAAAGTGAGACGTGACAAAATTACATATATGCCTTAACTTAAAAATGGTTGGTTTTTAAGGTGGCATCTTATGTGTTTCTACGCCTGAAATCACTGGTTGACGATTGGCCAAAAACATTTTATTACCATTATTGTTAAATCATAGTTAAGATACACAGACGCACACCATTTTGAGAAGGGGACCATCATGCGAGCTGTTGGATCACTTGCCTCCTACCAGTCCCATTAGTGTTTCATTCTCAGCTGGGCCGAATCTGGATTTTCACAAGTGGGGAACATGGCTGACTGCGTGAGTAGGTGGGATAACGTGTCCCCCCTCCCCCCACTTACCCCTCCTTTTCCAACACATTTATTCTATTCTCATCCCATCACCCCTCATAGCCTCTGATGAATTTGATGCCAATTAAATTAAAGCCCATGCAATCATTCATTCATGAACAATCTAATGAACAATGACTACGTTCCAGATTTTACGGTTTTATGTTAGGTCAATTTTGTTTATAAACCAGATTTCTGTGTTACTGCTTTTATTTCTGTACACTGTCTTTATACATAAAAACAACGTATTATTCGACAGATCCTGTATTAAAGGAAAATATTTCTTAATAATACTCATATAATTGAAATAGTTTTATTTTGATTGACATATGATGCACTTATACAATAAATTAATTAGTAATAAGCATGTCTAGAACAGAACTACTAAAAAATAAAAATAAATCGAAAATTTTTTGTGCGTTTGAAAAATCTGCCAATGCAATTACTGCAAAATAAGAGAAAAAACAAAAAAACAAAATCAAATAACATAATACAGTAGACTCCCGATTATTCGGGGTAATGACTGGCAAGAGGTCCACAGATATCCAAAAAAACACTGCAAAAGCAAAGTAAAAAACCTTAAAAAATTTTTTATCCCAACTATCTAGACAAACACTGTAACAGACACCCCTCGAAGTAACGCCCTGCCTAATGCGTTCCAGTAAAACAGTGCACTAATCAAAACAGCATTAGTCAAATGCATTTTTTCAATAAGAGAGTAATTTAAAGAAAATAATTTGTTTTCCAATCAGGTAAGTGTGCTTGCTAGACTAACATCTTAATCAAGACACTACTCCAATTAAAATTATTATACAGTACTAATATACGTACCTCTACATACATTAGCAGTACATTTAAATTAATTTTAAACAACATTTTGAGATTGAACAGACTAAAATTAAATTTAATAATTCATGTACTGCATTGTTTACATAATAAGGATTGGGCATAACATTCCTATGTAGGTGCTACCAACATTTTTCTAAGTTACAAAATAATGTTTTTGATATAGGAGATATATTTCAGTTCTAATAAGACATAAAAAAGCATTAACTTAACATTTTCTATTATTAGAAAGATTATTTAACTTGTTAACTTGATTCCTGACTCTGTTGTTTACTAGATGAGTTTCTGCCGTGACTTGCCACTAGCGCATCCTAGCACGCACGAGGTGAACTAGCCCTGAAAGCTTCTGGCTTCTCTCTCCGGAGCGGCTGCTGACATGACTCACATGCGGGATGGCTGACACTCGGGTGTCATCGGAAATAAACATACAACGAAGGGAGCGAATAACTATTGAGGAAAAAGCTAAATACTGTTTGATGTTTCATCACATTATTAATTTGTTGCACTACTAATTAATTTCATTGGATTTAATGTTACACAAGTGTTGTTACCATTGTGCGTGCACTGAAATAAAAAATTAAAAAGTCAAAAATTGTTTATGGAAGTGAAATATACCACGGTAAACCCACACACCGGATAATCCGAACCCGGATAAATGGAAGTCTACTATGCTATTTTTTTCCCAATTCATTTAGTTCATTCATTTAGGTACAAAATTAATGCTGAATTTACCACAGTAAAAGATAAAATTGTTGTATTTGAGTCACGTTACGTCAAATTGCTGATTGGATTCATGTTTCCAGTTGTATTTCGGTGCTAAATGGCGTATTAACTTGCGTTTAGGTGTTATGTGTTGTATTGAAGTGCTATTTGGTGTTACTTCAGTCTCATCGCAACTCACCACGTAATCCCTGTCGCTAACAAATACACACTCACTTCAAGGACCTGGGCGTTCTTCATGAGCATGTTCTCGCGAGGAATCCGCACGTTTTCAAAGCCCAGGTAGCCGTTGTTGGTCGCGTTCATCCCCAGCTTGGTGCCTATCTCGCCTATTTTTATACCTGGGTCACAGACCAACACATGGAGGAATAGCTCATTGTGCAACAACAACAACAACAACAATTAGGTTTACATAAGACCACTGTTTACAACTTGGAAAGCAACATTAATTTCAAATATCAATATTCATCATAACTTATAAGTAAAATTTTACTAATCCTACTTTGCTGGACTAACAGTTATGTTACACATGAAAAGATGACTGCACCAAGATTGTTAAATGAAATGGACATAATGAAGAGGTAAGAAAAAAAAAGGAAGTTTATAGTACATATGTATGTATACACGATGTCCATAAAAGAATGTCCCAGTTTCAATAGAATAACACTTTAATTCAGACTAAAATCACATATAAAATTCAAGGTAAACCAACCAAGTTTTTCTTATAAATGTTTGATTTATGCACCTTTAGTTATACGGCACACATCCAATCTAAATGCCAATTCTTCCCACACTATGGTTACCAAGTCCAGAGAAATGTAAGCAATAACCTATACAATTCTGTGTCTCAACTGTGACAAATCATTATGTAGTGGCATAACGTATACACAAACTTTTATAAAGACACAAAGAAAAAAAAATTGCATGGCGTTATGTCAGACGAACGTGAAGGCCAGCGAAAAAGAGCTCTGTTGTCTCGGCCATCACGACTTATTCAATGGTCAGAACCTTTGACGTTCAACCACTCTTGTACAAAGAGATTCCAATGGGTAGTGGCTCCATCCTGTTGCCAAATTAAGTTTACAGGTTCACCCTCTACTTGGAGACATTACACTCAGGAGTTGCCATGTTTGTAGGTGGTGCTGAAGCAAGAAAACAACAAAGCAGTACTCATGCTTGCACTTATCTTTAACTGTTTGATTTACTTTTTAATTATGACATTGAACCAACACTTTACAATGCTTACAGTTGATACTATTAAAATTTATGTGGAAAATTCTTTTATACTGTATATTTAAAAAAGATTACTACTTTTTTTTAGCCATAAACCCTTTAAATTATGAGTTAATAAATTTTAAGTAATTTTAAATATGTGAATATGTTATGACTTCTACATATACGCTCCCCCCCCCCCCCCCTTACCCGAAAAACAGTGAATAGTGTAAAAACGAAAAGTATCAACAGCTATTTCTAAAAAATGCTTGACATTGAAATTAAGAAAATTCCGTATTTAATCGCATAATGTCCGCCAGCGCATAATGTCCGCACATTTCTTTATAAATACTTGAAATGGAATTTTTTAAAATCCGCTTAAAGTCCGCACCAGATAAAGCAACCTTGGCCACCCCTGAAAGGCACAGTAACGGGATGAAAAATTACTGACGCTGTAAACAATGCTTTGACTTTGAGTTGTTCATTTCTCCGGAGCGGTCGCTGAGAGGGTTTTGTAGCGTGGTGAAACCGTCCGGACTCAGAAACTCGCACTCTACTGCGCAGCTGCCTGCGATGTCACGCGAGTTGCAACGGGATGGGCTATATATAGCACAAGCCAGTACACGTCAACTCACACTACGTCACAAAGTAGGGGAGGTAGCGGAGAAGTGTTGGGGGTACATGCGCACTGTGTTTTTATACACACAGCGAGTAAGGGACAGGGAGGGAGGCTCGCCGGCGCCGGCTAATGCAGACATTAGACATCTGCCCCGTGCCATCAGTGGCCATCTCAATGAAAGATTAAAAAAATATCTTTTCACGCAAAGCGTTTATTTTGTGTAGGCTGGCTGCGGCTTCTGAATGTAAGAGTGCACACGCGAGTGAGAGAAGAAAAAAAAATGAGTGGCGTCTTCCACTAATCGCCGGCACCCAATTATCTCGACACCTGTCACATTTCTCACGTCCGCTGCGGAGGGTCGCCAGTCACCAGCGCTCTGCTAGTAAACTAATTATGAGAGAACAATTTTTTTTACTCTACACAAAACGTAAAATTTTAAGGAAAAAATTTTTTTTCTGACTTCACCTCATAATGTCCGAACCAATTTTTTCTTGTCAAAAATGTAGCCAGATTACTGCGGACATCATGCGAGTAAATACGGTTTTTTCCTTAAAAAAAAAGTAATAGTCATGTTAATCCGAAAATCGTGCTAATGCAAAGTTTAGGATGGGGAAAAAAAAAATTGAATTTATTTTTGATTGATTGTTTGATAGACAAGTGATTGGGCTCGGTGTATCAAAAAATTGTTAGGGGCCAAAAAAATTAGCATCTTGCTATAGATGCTATTTTTTATAATTTACATTTTTGATGCTAATTTCCATCGCAATTCTATTTTAGCTAATTTTCAAAATAAATGCTTTTTAAGCTAAATTAATGCTTTATTACGCTAAATCAGTTTAATGTCATTTAATTCTAAAAATATTGTTTATCAAATGTGACCTTACATATATTTTGATAGTTTTTAAAATCGTTTAAAGCACCCAAATTACTCGGAAAATTGGTGCGGTTCATAGCATCCTCCTAAAGCATTTTTTGAAGCATTTTGTAAGCTTCCGGTGCCTATTTTTCAAGCAGGAAACAAAATTTCAAACATACTAGTTCTTTTAAATCTGACATAACGACTTTGCAGGCAGAATATGAGAACAGTAAGAGAAAAATAATACTACAATCAAACATTAGCCTACGAACTGATGCCATCTAGGAAGCTGTTTAGTGAAGGTATCTACTAAACCCATCTAGCGGGAGAACTCTCTATTATGTCTACGAATGGCAGCGCTTTCTCAGTCCACTTTTTTTTGGTCCCCCCTTGTAAATGCTTTTTTTCAGCTAAATTGGAGACACCTACACTATTTAATTTGAATTTTAAATTAAAACTTACTTTTTATGCCACTAAATTTCAGCTAAATTGGAGACACCTACACTATTTGATTTGAATTTATAAAATAAAACTTACTTTTTATGCCACTACATTTATGTAGGTATGACAGACCCAAAAATAAGATAGAAATAAATGATTTTAATTGACAAAACAATACTTTAAATGATAACAGGTTTTCTAGTTTTAATAGCCACATACAGGTAGTATAAAACTGATTTATATGAACAGTATTTGATTTGGATTCACAAAACAAGACTTTTCATACAAACAGGTATGTACGTATTATCTTTGAAAGATTTGTGCAATGGGAGTGCATGACTTGATGTAAGTTTTTGGACATACGCCATTGGCAATGGCTTATGTCCAAAAAATTACATCAAGTCATGCACTCCCACTGCACAAATCTTTCAAAGATAATATCAATGCCCGGTATGGACCCGGTATGCATATTTCTCTGAGGAAGTTGGAAAAGAAAATGATTGATTTATCACAATGTTCGAATAACTTGACTTTTTTCTGTAAATGTCGCAGTAAGGGAGTCATTCCTAGAGGACTCACAATCAAATCCTATTTAGCAATGGCGTATGTCCAAAAACTTACATCAAGTCAGGTATGTACGTACATTTTAATCCTCACACACAAAGTATAAAACTGGGTAACCGACATGTAAGTATGCATATTAAATGTACAAGAAAGACGCACCTGGCATTGGCTTGTGAGTTTCTTCGTCTCGGAGCTGCACGATGAACGGGTGGATGCCCCTCCGGACGCCCTGGGTGTACAACTGTGCCACCACCACCGCGTAGTTCGCCGTCTGGCCCACTGCAAAACGTTCCGCACACTACCTCATGAGACCACATGGTACTATCCTCAAGGCAGCCATACCTGTGCCAGATTTAAGGGGAGAAAGGAAGAATTGGAGGGGAATTCCTTGCATTACACCTTCATCTTCATTTCTCGGCCAAATAATGTTAAGCACCAGCGAGCGTAGCTCTTATCGTCCCGCCTCCCTAACACAGATACACCCCAGATGAGGCGGGCCCCTTAAGAGTCCGTGCTAGTCTGAATATAATCCTATTTTGTTTTGCAGATGTCAGCAAACAAATGATATGGTTGTCTGCCAATAATTTTATAGTGAAAAAAAAATTGAAATTAAAAATTTATGTACATTAGGGTTACCACTAAAATTTTACTATTAAAATCATTGGCTTTTTGAGACCAAAAAAAAAAGGCTCTAAATACATATATATATTTGAACCAACAGAAAATCCAAACATAAAATAATAATATACAAAAATATAAAAAATTATATCAGGATTCCAAAGTGTTCCTAAAATAATTTGCCGGAAATAACTCCGGTTGACCGGAATTGTGTGTGTAAAATTTTATTTTCTAGAGTTAATTTGTTCAATGTTTCTATATAAATATTGTTTACTATTCATACAGCAGAAAGCAGCACAAGCCTACATTTTAATTTATTTCTGTGTGTTAATGCTAGATAGTAGCACTGGATTCAAATGGCTATGCGGTAAAGTATACTCCTGTTCCTAAACATGGTAGGCAACATAATTTTCAGCAGCAATTATTCAGTGATGTTTGGTTGCAATGTCTCTCAACAGATCACACACTAGCATATTATGCACATTATTGTAATTCAATATCGTACAGATCGCAGCACAAAGCTGATAGCAGGTAGCGCAAATAACTACCACAATTTTCTTGTGTGTTTATTCAGGATTGCACTGTACCTCAAACATGCAGTTCTATTGTTCACTGATTTATCTTGTGTTTCTTGATTCCGTTTCGGACAATATATTTTGCTTGTATGTTTACAGTACATGGGCAGAAATAATTACGTTAGGGCTAGGTGAATTATTATTACGGACAAGATTGTATGGTGAATTGTGATAAAGCCAAAATAACATGTCAATACAACATATAACAACGAAATCCAAGTTAATACATTACAAAGCACCAAAATACCCCAGAAAACCAGGACATTAATCACCATATTTAATCAAATCTAAACTCAGATTACAAAAACCATAATCTTTTAATATATTAAATTCAATGAACGTAAATTATTTAGCATGGAGTTAGTACCAAAATGTATGTATTAAATAGATTGGAAAAATGTTGCTTTTTGATTTTGTTAACCGTCATTAGTAACTAATTTTTACATTATGACATCAGAAGATATTACAAACGCATATATACTTGTTTATTTATTTTTATTGTTACAAGTAGTTGGACATGCTTCTTAAAAATTATCATACTATAAAAAAAGCATCGTGGATCAGTCAAATTACACTGTTTTGGTGCAGTAAGTATCACTGAACAAGTGTTCTATTTGAAAATTGAGCTATCTTTATGAATAAACAGAGTTCATAAAAAATAAAAACAATAAAACTGAAATCTCTTGCTTTAAAAACGTAATTGGCTTAAAAATAAAACAATAAAATCTTGTCTCTAATTATTATATGCATTGTATATATAAACATGTGGTAAGCGGACGTGATAGTGTAAGGCTATAAATTGATGTGAAACATAAAGAAACAAAATGGAAGTCAGCAATAGTGTGCCGGAAATGAGGCATATCGTCACATTTTTTTAAAATTGTTATTATAATTTTAAACTATTTCTGGAAATTTTATTTTCTATATAATTTGGTTGCAGTAGGGTGATTTACACTTTGTTAGGCTGGTGTACTCTACCTAGTTAAACTTTGCACCAGTGGACCGAAGCACCTTTTCTCAGGGACCTATATGATATTTTGCAAGTCTTATGTAGACGTTAGCAGCCCGTATGACATTTCTTCCGCTTACAGTCACGTCCCCGGTCTGTAACATTATTTCTCTGCATGACTAAAACTGCATACAACAGCTCTGCACGAGTTGTTATCATTTCTCAGAGACGAGCTTACCATAGCCTTTCCCGTCACGCATACGTCTTAGGTTCTCTCCTAGAAAGTCACGGCTAGGACGCTCGTTCCCAGCCTGGTTTCGTTTTTTGTACCCCCTCTCCCCCACAGCTACCCACCTTGATTCTAAGAATTTAGCCCAGGACCACTGACCTGACGTGAACCTGCCAGGCGGTGGCCGTTTTCAAGGTCGATTTGCCATAAGAAAAAATATGTGCCAGGATGGACCACCCACGACATCTAGTGGCAGAAATAGGAACTTTTTCTCTTGTCGCCAGCTCGTGGAGCTGACACCTGCGACACCTGTAGGCATCTTGCTAACTCCCCCTTTCTGTCCCTTTTACGCCGCCAGAGTACAGCACCGGCTGGCCATAAGGACCTATGCTTCCTCCTCGCGGCCTGTAAAAGTCGATTGTATGTTGCTTTCTGTGCCCGCCGGTAGAGACCGCAGCAGTCGCCCTTCGGCGCAAACAACTGAAGTCGTGGCTACGGCCACTTGGTCACCTCCGGAAATTTCCGGCCCAGAGCCGAACCTTCCCCCTCTTTTTCCCTAGGGCCGACTGCCCGATTTAATTAGGAGTTTTTGTCCGCCACGGCGGCACTTAGTACTCTGACTTCGGCTACTTACCGCGTCTTCACGGCGTCACCTCGGTTAAGAGGCTTTTTCGCGGCAATGACGAACTCGTGGGAATAAGGAATGTAGTCACCTGTGTTAAGGGATGTGATCCCAGCTCCAATAATTCAGTAGTAGTAATTAGAAAACAAGTCATGTATTAGTTTAAATTTTATTAATTTTTTTATTTTACTAAACAATGATTTCTGCCGCGTCATCCGCGCAATTTTCGGTCCGCGCCTTTCTGATGTCGGCGCGAGACATCTCCTGAGCCCTGGAGCTACACCCTGTTTGGTGAGTTACTTCGGTCTGTTTTTCCTCCCCGAATTCCCGTTTGTTAGCCTTTTCGCGCCGACTGTGTTTGACTGTCTGGAGACAGGTTTAATTCGTTTGGAATTTGGCTTGTGTTTCTGACAGGGTCCAACATTTGGGCGCCGAAATTGCACCCATCATGTTGTCCAGGACCTCCAGCTTCATTTCTCTCTAAGAAGAGTTTTCCTCCCGGCCAGAGGTCCAACTTGAAGCCCCGGGTGATATTTAACATATAACTTCTCCCTACTGCCAACGAAACAAATTATTTAAATGAATACCATTGAACAGTGCCATAGAGTACTTATCAAATAAGAAAATGTGAAACTGATACTGTAATAAGTGGATGAAACTAACCTGCTATAAAATGTCATTTTGTGTTGTTAACAGTATAGGATAACGTGTTTGAATAATATCGGGCCGGCCCCCCTTTAATAACTTTAATATATTGTAACTTATTAATACCATGTTATTGTGAAACCAAAACAAAAAGATTTAATTTACCTTTTTAAATAAAACACGGAACCTATACACCAATCTACTTATGTAGTGTTTATTTATTTATCATATACGATATACCTTATTCTATTTAAACAATCCACTAGCTCCCAAGTTGCTTGTGTGCAGGGAGTATAAATTTGTCTTGTTCACTACCTCGTGCCCCCTCTGGTAATACTTGTATTTTTCTTTATAATTTTGTCCAGCTGTTTCCTAGGCCTTTTTTTTATTAAATTAAAATCATATAATTTTAGGGCACGAGGGGCGTATCAATAGGCTGCAGGGTCATTCCAAATCAAATCATCCAGAGAAAACAAAATTTTGCACCCCACCCTCTCCAATTTTTATGAAATTTTTTTTACAGCATCTATGAACAAATATAACGCATGTTTTTTTTTATTTTGGCCAAATTCGCTTTAGTTTTTATTTTATAATTTTGTGCATTTCAACCAATCTGTTAATTGAGGTGCAAGATGAAAAAGGCACTTTTCAGTAAAAATTTAATTGTGAAATTATTTAATACTAACTAATGAATTTTACAATTCTTACTTGAAATTTCACCAGGGTTCCAAAAATCAGGTTAAAAATAACATTAGACTCATATTAAACCCTGTTTTCACTCTTTAAAGTTGGCGCTCTGTAATTTTTTTCATCTGTACAGCGATTTCCGTAAATGTTCATAACTTTTTTCTAGCTGATCCAATGAGGCTGAGAAATGTCTCATATGAAAGAGGATGAAAAGTACTATAATAATATAAAATAAAATTCATGGGTATTTGATGTTATCATTTGATAAAAAGGGAAAGAAATATTATATTGCTGAAAATATGCAGGTTAGCTCTAAATCATTATCAAATCAATAGTTAGAACAATCATATTAATTTTATTTATTATTACACATAGTTTGTGTACACTTTTAAATTAGTTAACCTTCTTTTACTTGAGATTTACATTTACAGTAAACTCTCGATTATCCATGTTAATTAGAACCCACCAATGTAAAAACCCTGGATAATCCTTTTCATGCTAAGAGCCCTCGAATTTGGATTGCACCATATATTTTCCTTCAGTATAATTCTGAGCACAAGAGAAGTCTTTGTATTTTTTCTCAGCTATTGGAATGTAAACCCTACAGCACTGCTGGAGAGACCGCCTTCTCCCTCCTTCCTTGTATTTAATTTTTTTTTCCTTGGTGGAAAGTTATTACTTCTTCTCAGTCCCTTGCCAGTTAGTCACATGACCATAAAAAAAATTGGTGGGGGGGGGAGAGGGGTGTTTTGCCAGGCAGACAGGGGCAGGCTGAAACAAACCAGGCGGCTGTGAAGCAGCTTTCAGCCCCCCCCCCCCCCCCCCAATAGGGTTTCAAGTGTGACAAATGTGATGGCTGAGGGGGTGAGTGAGAGATAGGAAGGGTCAGACACCAAACACCTTTTTGACATCATTTTTAGAGAGAGCAGTGACTCACAGCAGCAGGGATGTTGATCCCTCTAACCTCAGTTAGCTCTGCGACCCTGTTGTGACAAGAGCAGCATAGCACTAGCAGTTTTTATCATTGGTTTATTGTGAACAAGTATAAAAATTATGAAAAGTAGTTTTGTAAAATAGTTTTTTATAGTACATTAATTTATACATAAAAGAAAACAGTGTGAGTTTTGGATCAAGTAAACTGTGCAGTAAGTAGTTAGAGTAAACTGATTAAGTGTTTAAAAACAAATATTTTTTGATATTTTAGTGATATCAAGATAAAAGGCAAATTGTTAATTCATGCAGGCTACTAACTGTAAAAATGAGTTCAGATGAAGAGTTGCCATTATTACCTAAAGAACAGTGTAGTGTGGGCCTGATCACCGATTCTAATTGTCATAGTATAAATTTTACGGATAAGAAAGAAATTCTGTTAGTTTCAAAAAAACCAGATCAAGTACAAGAAATCCTTAGTTGGAGGTTAGCAAGAACCTTGAAACCTAGTTCTGATGTATGACATCACTTTCTGTACTATACAGAATATTATGAAAATTACCAAAAAAAGTGTTGTGACCCAAACAATGTCCACAAAAAAGTCATTAAAGCAGGCTTAAGACCGATTTCACTGAAATTTGCTAAAGCAGTAAAAAGCAAAAAAGGAGCAGTGTTAGTTCCTGGCAAAAAGATTTGTGACAACTGCAGGAAAAAAATTGTTTTAGACGATGATAACGGTGACAAAATAAGTGACGGTTGCAGTGACAACCCTTGACAGTAGCATGCTAACGTCAGTAAATATTAAAAATATTGATCCACTGTCAAAAAAAGCTTTAGAAAAGCACGATTTAGACACAAGTATGGCAACACTAGGAGTTTCACCGATAAAAGTAAAATCACTCTCAACAGGATCCAAGGTTAAATATGCGAAACGAAAAGTCAGTGAAATTAAATGTAAAATAAAATCAAAGGTTGCACATGTCTTGACTCTACCAGAAAATGAGTTAGAATCTGATGATTCAAATTCATCAATGGAAGCTGTATCCACAATAGCACAAAAGGCCCAAGATTTTGACAACCTTGTAAATGCTATTAAAGAGAAGCTCATAATCACCCAAAGTAAGAGAGAAAAAATTAAAATTTTAACTCTGACACCCCAATTATGGTCGAGGAAGAAAACTGCATCAGAATTTAAAGTGACTGAATACATGGTTAGAAAGGCACACCAGTTGCGTCAAACAAGAGGCATTTTGTCTATGCCCGAGCCAAAAGAAGGAAACAAAGTTCATATTGATGTATAAGAAAATGTCAAAGCTTTTTATGAGGATGATGAATTTAGTAGGATCATGCCAGGAACAAAAGATAAAGTTAGTATTGCAAGAAATGTCCATATTCAAAAGCGTTTAATGCTCTGTAATCTTGAGGAACTGTACTCAGCTTTTAAAGAAATGTACCCTAATGCCAAAATTGGACTATCAAAGTTTTGTGAACTTAGGCCCAAGTGGTGTGTAACAGTTAATCAAAGAGGAGTTCATTCAGTATGTGTTTGTTGCATTCATCAAAATCCTGTACTACTTATAAGTCCAATAATCTGGATAAAATAAAATTGAAGGAATTAACTAAAATGTTAATGTGTGAAGATGTAAAAAGAGAATGCATGTTAAGAATGTGTGATAAATGTCCTAATTCTGACAAATTGGATGATTTAGTTAAAACAACACTGGAAGACTATGATGATAAAAACCAAATAATATTCAAGCAATGGACAAATACTGACCGGAGCCAGCTTCAAACAATGGTCCTACCATTGCCCGAGTACATTACACTTTTAAATGAAAAACTTGAAACCTTGATACCTCATTCTTATATTTCAAAGCACAAACTGAATACATAAAAAAGAGGAAAGAAAATGTATCCCAAAACGAAGTGCTTTGCTTTATGGATTTTTCTGAAAATTACGGATTTATCCTTCAAGATGAGATTCAAAGTTATCATTGGTCCCATGCATCTTGCACACTACATCCAGTAGTAGTTTATTACAGAGACAATGATAGCTCCTCTGTTTCACAGCAATCATTTTGCTTTTTATCAGATTACTTGAAACATGATGTAAACTTTGTTTATGAAGTACAAAGCAGAATTTGCAGTTACATGAAAGCAAAACAACCAAAAATTACAACAGTAGAATACATCACAGATGGCTGTGCTGCACAATACAAAAATTTCAAGAGTTTAGTCAATCTTTGTTTTCATGAAGCAGATTTTAGTCTAAAAGCTTCTTGGACTTTTCATGCCACAAGCCATGGAAAATGTGCTTGCGATGGTATAGGTGGCTCAGTTAAACGATCTGTTACAAGAGCCAACCTCCAAAGACCATATAAAGACCAAATTTGCACACCAGAAGAAATGTTTAATTTTTGTAGCAAACACTTTTCAAAAATAATATTTCAATTCATTAATATAGATAGTGTAGAAAATGTAGAACCAAAGTTGACTCAACGTTTTAGTGAACATAAATCTGTACCTGGCACAAGATCTTTCCATTTTTTCCAACCTCTATCTAATACTGTAATAGCAGCAAAACGGATAAGCAGTGACAAAGATTTTTCATCGAGGTATAGTTTATCGCAAAAACTAGAACTTCCAAATTTCCAACCAAATACCTACATAGGCTGTGTGTATGAAGATAAGTGCTTCATTGGACTCATTTTGGAGCTTGATGATGACAATAAAGATGCTTATATCAATTTTATGCACCCTCACTGGCCATCACAGACATTTTTTTGGCCAGAAAACCGAAATGTTGGACGAGAGGATAAGTGCTGGGTCCCTTTTACAAATATAATTTGCTCCATAGATGTTCCACAATTAAGTGCTCAAGTTTGATGAATGATGTTCAGTCTTTCTAAAAAAAAGTGTTAAAAACATTAATGCTGCCTGGCTAAGGAAACATTAAGTTTTATATCAACAAAAAAGGTAAGCCAAAAAATTAAATAACTTTATTAATACCTATAATTTTTAACACACTTTAACTACCTACTCGACACTTGAATGTTACCTAAAAATCCTAAGTAGTAACCTTTACAAAATTAAAACTACAGTACACTCCCTATTTAACGCGGTTGTCGAGGGACATAACTTTTACCCGCGTTGTTGCATAACCGCGATGTTTCGATGTGACCAAGGTCAAAAGGCATAAAACACCGCCTGTGTTCTAATAGGTCGGCAAGCACGCACAGTATAGACGGCCCGCCTTTGTGCGGACTTTACATCCGCAGTTTCCACTAAACACGGGTGAAAAAATAAAAATAATAAATTTTAAAGATAAATATTAAATGTTGAATTGTTTTATTTTTCCGCGTGCCGCGCACAGTTTGTCGCACGGCCTACGAGCGCGCCACACGCCGCCATACACACGTGCGGCACACAAGCTGCTGCTGCCAATCTCGTGGTGTTAGCCACAGTATCTGCTTCGTCAGTGTCCGTAACAAAGTAAGTGCAGTGTGTGCGGTTACACACGATTCTGTGGTGAAAGTATTCTAAAAAGAAATGCCGTTGTGATACTTCAAACCGAATATGAATCGCAAAGTACCGAGTTTGATTGACAAAATAAAAATTCTAGATTTACTTACAGATAGCTTGTCTTTTGTAGAAGCAGGCCGCAGATACAGGAAAAAAACGATTCTAGCATTCGTACAATAAAAAATAAAGAATCGTCTATCGTGTCAAGTGGTTAAACTTTATTATCCATGCTTACAGTAAATTATAAATGGTCACATGTGGGAAACAAAAATTGCGCCAATTTAATTTTAGCGCAATCAGTGACGCCGTATTAAAAACCGTGTTAAACTTTGTCTTTACTTATTTCACCAAACGCTGTGTCGAGTTGCTGAGTGTGTGTGGCTCGGATCGGCAAGTGTTATATTCCCCAGCCTCTGTTTAAAGGTCGGGAGCCTGCTACACATAAACATTTCCGGGACTTGTTTACTACCTCACGGCAAAAGTGGTACAGTATGGTTCACGTAAATATTGGACCACTGGGAATTCCTGGGCAAAGATTAAAAATACGCTAGCCGATTTACTTTACTATTTAATGTTAAAACATTATACCAAAGTAAAAAGATGAACTTGTATAATACAATGAATTACCCAATAATATTACGTCTGTAGGTTTAAGTTGTAACAAAACATTTATATACAGATGTCCAGTAAAGTACCAATTAAGATTCTGGAGTGGAATTTTAAACACCGGACTACCTGATTTTGCCTTGTACGCAGCGACGCTGCTCAGTCAAGTGACTCATGCTCTGCCTGTGTGCTGCGTGAACACATTCCCTCCCCCACTCCCCCTCGTGTTTCTGCCCGCTCTAATCTATACCTCTCTCCATGTTCTCGGCTAGCCTCTCCCTACCCAGCGCTTGCCGACAACCAAGCCTATCCAACATCAATCCCTAGCCGAGTCACGCTGGACAATGTCGCTGGATGGTGGGCTTTATCAGGTCCCCTGTCCGATGCTTCATTTGTGAGATAAAGCGACGTTAAGAACTAGTGTTTCAGAAAATATCACTGGGCTGGATTGGACCATAATTTGAAAACCCTACAAGATAGAGGAATAATGTACGGAGATATCTTGTTTAGAATTTTACTGCGGACATTTTCTACGCCTAGGCTTTTTTCTGCCCGATGCTTAGTTTGTTAGTTACAACGCAAAATTATCCTAATCGGCTGTCAACCATTTATTCCATTATTATTATTCATTTCTGACTGGGGGACATGGTTTGACCCGCGATATACCCGATTCCACGATCAATCGGGGCGCGATATACCGGGAGTTTACTATATGATTAGTTTCATTAGCCTATTAGTGTGTATAAGCTATTTGTTATGTGTAATAATAAAATTAATATACCTATTTGTTCTAACTATTGATTTGATAACGATTTACAGCTAACATGCATCTTTTCAGCAATATAATATGTTTTTCCCTTTTTATCGAATGATAACATCAAATACCCATGAATTTTGTTTTATATTATTATAGTACTTTTCATCCTCTTTCAAATGAGACATTTCTCAGCCTCATTGGATCAGCTAGAAAAAAGTTATGAACATTTACGTAAATCGCTGTACAGATGAAAAAAATTACAGAGCGCCAACTTTAAAGAGTGAAAACAGAGTTTAATATGAGTCTAATGTTATTTTTAACCTGATTTTTGGAACCCTGATGAATTTTCAAGTAAGAATTGTATAATTCATTAGTTAGTATTAAATAATAACTTCACAATTAGATTTTTACTGAAAAGTGCCTTTTTCATCTTGCACCTCCAATAACAGATCAGTTAAAATGCACCATTTTATAAAAAACTTATAAAATAAAAACTAAAGCGAATTTGGCCAAAATAAAAAATACGCGTTGTTATATTTGTTCATAGGTGCTATAAAAAAAATTTCAACAAAATCTGAGGGGGTTGGGTGTAGACCCCTGGATGATTTTAAATGGATTGACCCTGCAGAAAATTAAAGCTTCATAATTTCCAGTAAAATTAATGTTTATTTTGGTACTTTTCTGCAATTTGCGTGACCTGTAGACACTCTGTCATCAGAACATGCAGAACTGCATATTTATGTAAAACATATGCAAATGCATTTATGTACAAACACGTATCCTTCTCATTCTCTAAAATAAAGGTTAACAACTTACAACTGATTTTAAAACTAGTAACTCCAACATTTAAAATCTAAACTACCATAATTAGGGATGATATTATATGGAGAATCGCGATAAACCTAAATAAAACAGAAAAGCAGTCAATGTACCATTAAACACCGAAATGGATGTTAATTCACCATGTCCATAATGCATCAAAATCCAACTAAACTAATGAAATTAATCAGCATTTTAGCAAAAATTAACTTAAATAAAATAAAGTAATTTACAACATAATAAATTCAATTAATGTAGTTTTGTCAGCATGAAGTTTGTACCAAAATGTACCTAAATTGATTGGTAGAAAAAAATGACCTTGTTTGAGCTTGCATTTCTTATCAGTAATTCATTTTTATATTTCTGACATCACCTCTATACATTTTCCATACACACAATCATTTGCAATATTTATTTTTATTCCGATTAGTTCTCCCCAAGACATACACATACGATATATTAGTCAAAATGGCAATATTTTGGTGAAATTAGTATTAATGAATATCTGAGTATATTATTTGTTCAAAAACACTTATTTCTTGTGAAAAAAAAAAAAAAGGATTTATGAAAATTAGGGATGGGGCGAATCCTGATTTCCTCGAATCCGAATCCTAACTCAAATCCTCGACTGGAATTGCCGAATCTCGAACCCAAACCCGAATCTTTTAACAGATGATGTCCACATATCTAATCTAAGTGAGATGTATTATGCTAGCACTAAAAGTCCCTTGACTTTATCATTTATCACATGTAGTTTGGTACATTTCTGGTATAGCCTAAGTGTATATAAAAACAAAAAATTTTTTTGAGAAATTTCAGTTTTCGTACAGATTAGCGGTTAGGATTTTTTCTATAAATAAGCTAGAGGTCTGCGAGCCTAAGAATTTTACTTCGAGCCGAGCTCGAGCTTTTGTGGTACAGTTACACTTTTGGGAAATTATTTTATCTTAAACTTAGTATAATGTTTGAATAAAGTATTAAAATGAAGTGGGCTTATTAATTTTGGGTAACTATTTACAGTGTGTGTTTACATTTTGGACTGCTAGAAAAAAATAACATTTTTTTTCATTGAATCTTACCTGTTTCCATTGGTTCATTAGTAACTGATATCATCCAACTAACATAACCAAGTATATGTTTGTGTAAATGTAACATATCTTTGGGAAAATTTGATCCTAGTCAATTTTTCTGGAGTCCTTACTGAGCTTCAACAAACTTAGCACCAAGTACATTCACGTTGTTTCAACATTTCCACTTTTCAGCACAATAATTCTGAGAGAGATTTTCACAGAGTCTTATTAAATTCTGTTCTTTAATCTATCATGCAGAACAATAATTTGTTCTGCACGTTCAGGAGTTAAATTAGCTCTACGATTGGAGATTGTGTTTCCAGCAGAAGAGAAGCATCTCTCGCTGGCAACCTGCGTGGCTGGAATGCTTTAGTAAAATTGCTTAACCTCAAAATTAGTGTCATAAATATCTGTAACTGGTCATTAAAGTTTAATCAATTGAAAGTAATAAAAATATAAGCATTTTACTTCATTCAATTTACACTTGCAAAAAAAAATACACACATAAACCTACATGGAAATTAAAGTCTTTTTCAATATCCTGAAGTCTGAAATATGTTTACTCATGTCATTAAATGTAGAGCTGTATTGAAGAAGCCGATTTTGCCAATATTTAGTTGAATCTGCATTTCTGCAGACTTCCGATACAGTACGCTTGTTAATTTTCGGCCGATATTACTGAAAAACGAAAGAGACTGCCATAACCTAAAAATCCACGAGTACCATTTTCACTTTTCGTAGTAGTACTGCATTCTTTCACATCGCATTATTTCTTAGCAACATGTGCCAACCGTACATATCAAAGTTTAACATCCTTTTTTTTTCAACAATGTAATTTAATTTAATATGTCATAAATAAATAATACATTACTATCACGGTAAATATACATCTCGTTTGTTACTGTAACTATAGTGCAAATATGGTAGCTATAATGCTTCTGTAGTAATTATGGTATTCTACAAAGAATCTTTAGTTCTTATTATGGTAATTATCTTAAAATAACTATTGGGTTTTTACTGTAATTATGGTACATCATCCATATTTCTTCGTATGTTGTTGTTCATTTGTCTTTTCTTCATATTTACGTGGGCCATTATTTGAGACAGGAAGTTTCAGAAAAAATTTTAACGGACTTTATATCACTCATTTAATGGCGTAAATGATGAGACCTCGGGCAATTTAAACACTTTATACGGAAAAACCTACCATGCGGAACCTCGTAAGCGAGTTTTACTGTATTTTTTTTCCCGTAAATAGTAAAAAACTGAATCCTTTGACGAATCCTATATCAGACTCGCCGAATCTTCGAATCCCTAGGATTCGGCGGATATTGAATTCGGTCGCCCCATCCCTAATGAAAATAAAACCAGTAACACCAAAATCTCCTGTTTTAAAGAGGAAACTGTCCCTAACCATCATTCAACGTGTGTGATGCCAGCTTCACTACCTGGGAGCATGCAGCCACACTATGCACTACTCACGTCCACCCGGCCACCACTTGTACGATGTCAGAGTGGGGCTGTTGAGGATGAACTCCTCTCGCTTCGGGTCGTAGTGAGCGGTGGTTTCCAAGCCCCGGATGAAAGTCCCGTGTCCCAGCTCAGTCTTCACAGTTCCCATACAAACACACACACCAGTAAGAAGACATGACAGAATACATCACGACAATGTATTGGCCTAATTACAAGTCGGCAATTTTGTTTACAGAAATTTCCTCTCAAAAACTAGCACTTCTACCAATACGCCAGACTAAAAAAAATAATTGTCTAAAACTTGGAGGATGCTTAATGTATGCATTTCAAGAAAATGTATTAAAACCACAGTGCAAATTGTACTTTCATAACAATATAACATAATAATTACCTATGATGAATTCAAATCCCTCACCTTTGCTAAAAGTTGTGGTGTATGGTGTTTACATAAGCTGTAAACAAACCAAGCTATGTTTTCATTCATATGTACGCCTGATATAAGAGTGATCTGTTCTTGGATTTAAACATCAATATACTGAGTCCTCACACAATTAGTAATTATCAGTTATGGCCTTTTTAAAATTTCGCTGTTCCAGAAAATGATTCCATCTGCATGCAAACGACTCATAATCAAGCCAATACGGATAACTATCAGTTTAAAAGCTTAACACAAAGCTACATTTCCACTTAATTGACATTATGAATTTTTTGTATGACCTCACTGCAAATAAAATAAAAATGAAAATGTTGATTATTTATAGCAAGGTAAAAATCAACACGAAACATACTAATATTATTTCACTGCCATAACAAAGGTTTTACAATGAAAACGTGTAAGTAGCTGAAATAGAAATAATAATTTTTTTGACACTGTAGATATTAACTTTTACACACAGTGTTGCTTTTTATATGCAACTAAATTTTTATAGCTTTTATTAGCTTGTTTTTAATCAATTCTCCATCCAAATTAACAAAATTGTTTTCACATAATTCTATGTGCATTTTAAATCGACATATCATGCACTTCTCTATAATTATTACTGAAACAAAGTAAAACAAAAAACAAAATTATATATACTAAGCACTGTAAAAATAACGTTAAATATTGCAACTATTTCTGACCAATAGTATTCCACAAAACTAACAAAAATGGCTACTACACATGCAAATTCAAAAATTAAATAATGTCAATGAAAAATTTGCAAACTACTGGTCTATCAGACAGTGTATTTCCAGTACCACCAACTTTATAGCATTCCTGCTGTACTTCTATGAGGGTAGTTTATCTTCTGACGGGAGACAGTTTTGGGATGACTAAACTTAAAGTCACCAGGAAAAGAAAAAAAAAGTTTGAATCACACCTGCGCATAGGTGCCAATGATTTCGCAGTTCCACGCACGGCCAATCCAAACAGCCTGCTGCTCCGGGGTGCCTTGCCCCATGATGGTCGGCACGAACATCACGTAGTGGACAGCGAACGGGTTGCCGTCTTTGAGGATGGCGCTTCCCAGCATGCCACTCAGCATCTGACTGCGGAGAGAACCCAGACAATGGCATTTAGGTTCCTCAAAACTCTTCAGTCACAAGCGGACTCAAAAGTTTAACTTCTGTGAACGACTGATGATAGATAAGTGAATATATAAAGAATGAATTATGAGTAAAAACATAGGCATAGGATAGAAAAAATTGAATAAAAATGACAGTAAATGATGAATAAATAATACATAGATAACACATCAGAGAACAGATAATGTATTTATAGTTTATAATATTTGGATTTTCAACATAATTTTGTCTTGCAGCCAGTTGCAACATTACAGTTCAAGCATAATCTCGCTGCATAAACTGTTTTTATATGGTTTGCCCACAATTTCTGTTGCACCATTGTGTTTTGAGCACCGAGCTGATGATTGGGAACTTTCAGTTGAACCGACAATTGTGAATGATCTTACATCTACACAGTGTGAGCAGACATATCCGGGATTTGTACTTTATGCTGGTTATTATTGTAACAAGGCATGAATATTAAAGAAGTATTTACAAAACTAAAGATAATATGGAATGCATTTATGAAAAATTATACTATTTCTAGAATTACAACTTTTTCTCACGAGAAATACCCCTATTATTGTAGCATTGCAGAACCCTGCCCTCCTAAATAAATAATTTTCTTTTAAACTTCTTTGTATATGTAAACAGTAATAAGTCAATGTTTTTTGAGTGATGTATAAGTTAGGAAACAGTATATTCAGAAATTATGGATACTAATATATGTTATTTTCATTTGCTATGTTTTTAAGAAGGTATTTTGTATTTTATTAGACAATTTTAATCATTACTAATTTTTAGGTAATTATTCACAAAGAAGTCGCTGTACTAGATTTTTGCCGGTTTAGGCCTACTTTTTCAGGTTATTTCTAAATGATTTTAATGTTGTAAAGTAATTTGTATTATGATTGCTGTTCTTAAATCTTATTAACGTATTGTAATATAATTATAAATCACGGGACTGTGTCTGGGCTGATGTGATGGTTAGAAAGAGAGGCATGAGAGGCCTGTAAGTGTAAGTGAGAAAGGAACAGTGCTTCCCCGCCAACCGAGATAAAAGCTGTAATTCTCCACTGGTCGTGGGAAATGTGTGATAACTGCTGTCTCACGGTGTGGGAGAGAGAACGGGAATGGAAGTCCCCGATTTCGATGTGAAATTGAAAAGAGATAGATCAGGGGAAGCCCAGAGTTCTGTGTGTACAAGGTTTTTCCATGTGTTGTAACTTGTTCTGTGATTGGCGTGTATCTGTAGCATGAAAGAAGCGTGCATGTGATTGGTCGGTGAGGTCATGTGACGTCTACTCCCTGCGTGGAGGAGAGTGTGGCAAGAGTTCACCAGTAGTGATGGGCAGAACGGTTCTTTTGACCGAACCGGTACTTTCGGATCAGTTCCGAGAAAGATTCGTTCAGAACGATTCGTTCATCTCGGTCATTTCGTTCTTTTCTGTGAATAGGATCTGGCTCTTTTATCAGGTGTCGTAACTCGTTCATCCTTTAGAGTATTGGCTACGTGTTTGCTTCCAGCCTCCCCTCGTTATCGCGTGACCCGATAACGAGAGGAGGCTGGATCGCGTGGGTGGTTATCTTTATCTACTCTGCATGGGTAAATGAAATTTCAAACGTCTAGTTGTATACTGACTGTTATAAAATTATTGACTGTTGATCGCTGCAAATGCTTCATGCAGTGATTCTATATAATACGGGAGCATTAAATCTAAGAATGTTAGGTACGAAAGTGATCTTTCTTAACTTTAATTTGTAATCGCACTATTATAGCTAGTACTTGAACATTGCTTTTCGTAGCCAGTGAATCACAGTTGCGTATATGAAACAAGATTATTTATATTGTATTACTTTTTAAGTTACAAATATTAATATACAGGCTATTTACACTCTAGAGAGAGTAAAGTGTTTACATGTAGACCAACACATTTAGAGAAAAAAAGACAAAAATTGAATACTACTACTGCGATTCAGTATGAAGAGAGAAAAATTAAGTAGATACATTAATTAACACCTAAATGGTAAGTGTGAACATTTGTAGTTACTTTCCCTGTTATTTTTAATTCATGTTTTTTTTCCCCCAAATTTGTGTATGTGAATGTGAAAACGCAATTTTAAACCACTACTTAACAGTTGACATTTTCAGGTATAGATACTTTTCATGTTACCCTATTTTATTTGATCAGTTATCGTTTGCTCTTATGAACATGCTCACGCTGTGATTACTAATTCTTCAGACTCCTGACGTCATCAATCATTTCACGAACGAATCAGACCGGGCGCGTGGCCGGTTCTCTCATCTCGTTCTCTCGTTCTCTCCGCGTTTTCGTTCTTCCGAATCTTTCAAGGTACCGGCTCTCAAAGAGCCGGTTGGTTCTCTCGTTCTCTCCGCATTTACGTTCTACCGAATCTTTCAAGGTACCGGCTCTCAAAGAGCCGGTTCTTTACATCGCGAACGAATCGCAAGATTTCGTTCTCTCAAAGATTCGTTCTTTTTGAACGAATCGTTAACGAACGACCCATCACTATTCACTAGTGATGGGCAGAACGGTTCTTTTGACCGAACCGGTACTTTCGGATCAGTTCCGTGAAAGATTCGTTCAGAACGATTCGTTCATCTCGGTCATTTCGGTCTTTTTTGTGTATAGGATCTGGCTCTTTTATCAGGTGTCGTAACTCGTTCATCCTTTAGAGTATTGGCTACGTGTTTGCTTCCAGCCTCCCCTCGTTATCGCGTGACCCGATAACGAGAGGAGGCTGGATCGCGTGGGTGGTTATCTTTATCTACTCTGCATGGGTAAATGAAATTTCAAACGTCTAGTTGTATACTGACTGTTATAAAATTATTGACTGTTGATCGCTGCAAATGCTTCATGCAGTGATTCTATATAATACGGGAGCATTAAATCTAAGAATGTTACGAAAGTGATCTTTCTTAACTTTAACTTGTAATCGCACTATTATAGCTAGTACTTGAACATTGCTTTTCGTAGCCAGTGAATCACAGTTGCGTATATGAAACAAGATTATTTATATTGTATTACTTTTTAAGTTACAAATATTAATATACAGGCTATTTACACTCTAGAGAGAGTAAAGTGTTTACATGTAGACCAACACATTTAGAGAAAAAAAGACAAAAATTGAATACTACTACTGCGATTCAGTATGAAGAGAGGAAAAATGAAGTACATTAATTAACACCTAAATGGTAAGTGTGAACATTTGTAGTTACTTTCCCTGTTATTTTTAATTCATGTTTTTTTTTTTTTTTTTCCAAATTTGTGTATGTGAATGTGAAAACGCAATTCGCAATTTTAAACCACTACTTAACAGTTGACATTTTCAGGTATATATACTTTTCATGTTACCCTAATTTATTTGATCAGTTATCGTTTGCTCTTATGAACATGCGCACGTTGTGATTACTAATTCTTCAGACTCCTGACGTCATGAATCATTTCACGAACGAATCAGACCGGGCGCGTGGCCGGTTCTCTCATCTCGTTCTCTCCGCGTTTTCGTTCTTCCGAATCTTTCAAGGTACCGGCTCTCAAAGAGCCGGTTCTTTACATCGCGACCGAATCTCAAGATTTCGTTCTCTCAAAGATTCGTTCTTTTTGAACGAATCGTTCACGAACGACCCATCACTACTATTCACCAGTCGTCTGTCGATCGCTGCCCCAGTAGGTCGCGTTCGGTGGCTTCTCGCTAAATTATATGTAATGTAATTTACTAATGGACAATTTCACGTTGGTGGTCGGAGCCAGGCCGAATATTAAGTCAACCTAATTTGTTTTATTTTCTTTCGGACAATAATAATTAGAAATTGCGGCCACCTTCGTCGGCATTTGGCTCGGGGCGAAATTCGGTTTCGCTGGGTGCGGCCATGTTTGAGGCCGCACTGACTTCATGTGTTTGCAGCAAAACATTACTGAAGGACTTAATCTACGCTATTATATTTTGTTAATTTTCCTCGCGCGAGCTACCAGCAGTTTTTCGACGGGCAGATGTATGAATGAAACGATTGAAAGAACCATTGGAAGTGTTTGGATTCGTCGGGGCATTCTGTTTGAAAAAATAAAAACAAAATTACAATCAGCGTTGAACATCTGTTTATTTTGTATATAAAAGGTGGGTCTACACTGTATAACAAAACAAGTTATAAAATGTTATATTACAAAGTTATACAACATGTTACAAAATGAAAAGAATGAAAATTATATTACAAGTTATACAACAAAGTTATATAACTTGTTATAACAACATGAAGAAAAATGTTATATAACACCATGTTTTATAACAAATAAGTGTTATAAAACAAGTTATATGTTTCACATGCAGTGTCGGTAAAGATCAAAGGAAGTTAAATAACTTGTTGTTCTAACATGTTGGTCGTTTGTCCACACTGGTATGCATGTTTGAAAACATGTAACATGTTATGAAACAAGTTGTATTACTTGTTATATAACTTATTATTTAACTTGTTATGTAACATGTTATGAAACAAGTTGTGTAACTTGTTATATAACATGTTACAAATATAACATGTTTTTGTTATATAGTGTAGACCCACCTTAACGAACCGTTACAATTGGCGCCCGGCCGCGCGGCTTGAATTTGTACACGACCCTGAATTAAGACGGACATTTTCGGCAGTAAATAAAAAATATAAACATTCTCAAAACAAGTTTGCGACTACGATAACCTCAAATAACAACAATCTACGACAAATAGTGAACAGTTTAGAAGAAAACGGCGAAGTGTTTCCAGAACTATCGGCGCAGCTGAGCGGCGAAGGCGGTTTTTCTCCGCGACGAGAGTCTACGAGCTGCTTCAGCGAGTGAAGTGTTCCGGAGAAACGACAGAAAACGGTACTTCGAGGGACAGAGCGACCCAAGGCACCGTGGGACTTCAGGCCTGTCGCATCGCGGGACTTCGAGATCGTCACTTCGCGGGACATCGCAGGATGAATCGCCGGAAACAGCAAGTGAAAGGAGCAATATAATGTAAAGAATTGTGTAATTAGTGTTTCAGTATTGTTGTAGTTTTGTATGTGTGTTAGGTTTGATATCCAGAATTGTTGGTTATTGGTAGAAACATGAGTACCAGTAGCAGTGAAACTACCGACTTCATAGGATTTTTAGAAAATCCTGAAAATTCAAATCATTCAGATCCGAACCTTGATGTTGAACTAATAGAGCAAGATTTTTCATGTCGACAGGAAAAACCTGTAAACATGGAACATCCTGCCGAATTAGGTCAGGATATGGAATCCCACACAATTAGCAGCCCAGTTGAGGTTATGGGGGGGTCAGATCAAATGCTACAGATCTTGTTGTCAATGAGACAGGAAATGAAACAAAACATACATAAAATTGAACAGGGACAACAGGATCTTACTTTAAAATTAGAACAGGGTCTAGCACAAAACACACAGGAAATAAGGCAGGGAATGTCACAGATGAAGGATGAAATTATTAAACATATACAGCAGGAGTTAGGAAATATAGAGGGTAAACTTGATATACAAACTGAGGTAAACGAGGAAAGTCACACTTGTAAACAAAGGGTTGACAGCTGTGAATCACAAGTGGGAAGGGAACCAACTAATGTAGAAATTTGTGGAAACGAATTAATAGTGTCAAAAGAAAATGTTGAATTTTTTGGTCATGATGTACAGGAACACGTAAACATTGGAAACAAGTTTGAATTGTTTCGAGATGAAGGGAACAGTGAATTTTTGTATAATGGGGAGGAAAAGTTTGTTACAACAAGAGGTAATGCACAGGGAATCAGGATTTCGTGTAAACAAATGAAAAAAGTAGAAATTGAAATGAAAATGTTTTCAGATGCACTTAAATATGAGTTTGCTGAGGAGATAACCAGTGAATTGAGTTTTACAGATTGCGGAAAAATGATAAAGGGGAGATTTTGTCAAAATGTAAGCAGTAATGTACGAAGATGTGGGTTGTGTGTATTGAATAGTGTACAAACTAAAAATTTTGCACTGATCCATGTGAAACCTGGATTGAGAAGAGCTGTGCAACATGGTCAGAGGTTTTTTGTGTGGAAAAATGTGTATAGGACTATCACAGAAATTGTAAACAGTTTTTTGTTCTGTTCAAAGGCAGAAAAAAGACATGGTAAATGGACAGGGGTGATGCAACCTCTGGAAACAATGTGTTTGGATTTGTATGGCCCACTGCCAAGATGGAGGGGTGGAGTCAAAACTAGTTTTGTTGTGTTTGATGTTTTTTAAAATTTTTGCAAATTTTGCCATTTTTTTTTATGTTTTTCAGATTTTTTATTTGTTGAATTGTGTACTTTTTAATAATGTTTTGTATCTTGTAGAGTTTTTGTATGTTTTGAAGAATAGTTATAGTATAATATAGGAATGCACAAATAAGATTTATGACAGAAATTTTTACCAGATTCTTAGAGAAGGAAGATAAATAAATATGTTAATATGAATATTTTCTGTTTTGAAACAATAATGTTAATAATGGTATAAATTCCTTTTAAGTTAACAATTACTAAATATTATGTGAAGAAATGCTTTACATTGTGAGAATTTCATTGCACTTGGTTAATGTTTGTTTAATGTTGTGTCATGAGATGATGTTAACTAAAATTTATGAGTTATGTTTTCGGAAAATGAAAGAATTTTTGAAAAGGTTTAATATTTTAAATTAAAATGCCACACATTGGTAATGGTAAATATTTGTTTTGAATTAAATAACAGGGTGTCAATATCTTATATTAAAGGTATGAAATTTAATACTAAACGTTAATGAATAACAGTCGTCGAGTTTTGAAGCTGCAGAAGCAGTTGTGTGTTCATGATGGCCAGAGGTTAGGTGAATTTTTTGTATTGCCCTAAATAATGCAGCAAAGGTATTTTTTTTTGTGTAATGTGGTTTGTGAGGCAGCGGGGGGCCAGGAGGTTAATTTTAAATATGTTTCCGGCATGGAGTCCGATGTTTTTTTTTGCAAGGGTGAGTCCCTTCTCCTTGGTCGCTCCCACCCCTCATCAAGGTTAATTTTATGTGCTATTGTTGCTGAAAGGGGAGATATTGTTTGAAACCTAAGGAAGGGCATTTGTTCATGTAATTTGTTTTTGAAGAATAGAAGCACACGACTGTAGCTTAATGAAGTGTTTGTCATACCATGACTGTAGAATTGTCAACTTGTTGTTTGTGGAAATCTAAGTAAAGTATGTAAAGCTTAAAATTTGATGTGTAATGACAAGTGCAGTGTATACTTGGGCATAGCTTTGTATAATTTTTTGTTTTAAATTTCGTTAATAGGTTGGCCGAGCTGACTAGCAGCTAAAAGGGTTGTAGTTGGGCGCCCCTTACCTTTCGGCTAGCTCAGGAGTTAGGAAGGAATGATAGAGGAGTTTGGAAAAATTGTATGTAATTTGTGGGTATATTTTTTTTTGTGTAATAGGTTCGCCGAGCTGACTAGCAGCTAAAAGGGTTGTAATTGGGCGCCCCTTACCTTTCGGCTAGCTCAGGAGCTAGGAATGAAGGAGAGGAGAGTTGGAAGAACTGTGTGTATTTGTTATGTGTAAAAGGTTAGCAGAGCTGACTAGCAGCTAAAAGGGTTGTAGTTGGGCGCCCCTTACCTTTCGGCTAGCTCAGGAGTTAGGAAGGAATGATAGAGGAGTTTGGAAAAATTGTATGTAATTTGTGGGTATATTTTTTTTTTGTGTAATAGGTTAGCCGAGCTGACTAGCAGCTAAAAGGGTTGTAATTGGGCGCCCCTTACCTTTCGGCTAGCTCAGGAGTTAGGAATGATTGAGAAGGAAGTTGAAGGAAAAAGAACTGTATTTTTTTTGTGTGATGATAATGATGTTTTTGTGTATTTTTTATATTATGATTAATGAGAATAGAAGATGTAAGTGAATAATGTCAAATGAAAATGCAGTATGTTGATACAGAATTAAGTTTGTGTGTATTTGGTGTAAATGCTGGGAGGTGTAACATTTTAACAAGAAAATTTGAATATGATGAGTGATAAGGTAGTGTGTTATAAAAAAGTTTTTGAAGTTTCAAATAACTGATTTAATGTTTTTTGGAGTCGTATTTGTGGTGGAAAGTTTACTATGTGAATTTCTGTGTTGTAGGAAGTTGAAGCATCGGTTTAGAAGTTAAGATTTCATTGGTTATCAAGGTTGAGCAGTCTACTTTTAATTTTGAAATAAGTGTTGTCCAGTGGTTGAAGTTAATGATAGTGATATTGTGAAGATGATTAGAATTTTAGAAGTTTTTTGATGGAATTTAGGAAAATTATGGTGTCAACAGTTTTGAAGTGATAGTGTTGTCAAGGTTTTGTTGGTGCAGATATGAGGAGTGGAGATATTGGTGGATTTGTGGGTTAAAGTGGTTGTTCCAGGGGATTTGAGGAGTTTGTCATGAGCAGCAGAGAATCATAGTAACAATGATTTTTAAGGGATTTTAAAGGAGATCGTTTGTTTTGAGGTTATTTGTCGTCGTCGTTGAGGTTGGAAGTTTTTATCGTCGTTGAGAAGTTTTTATCGTCGTCAAGGTGGTCATGGAGACGTAATTCCTGAAGTTTTTGTATTTGTCATCGTTGAGGTAGTTATGGAGGTTTTTGCAGCTAGTGTCAAGGTTTCCACGGCTGTGATAGTAAGTTGTTCAGAGTTTTTTGTTGTTGAAGATTCTTCGTTGACCAAGGGTGTCTGCTTGAAGCTTGTAGAGAAACCAGTTTCAAAGTAACTTGTATTATGCACTGATAAGAGGGAGATGACTATTTGTTAAGAGTTGTTGACACTTTGTAGAAGAGATATGTTTTCAAATTTTTGGGTTTTTATCAAAGAATTGATGTTATTGCAATTTTTAAGTAACAACATTTTGTAATTTCTATATAAACAAGGGTAGTAACAACTGGATGCATTTATTTCTCAGGATGTTTGTGTATTTATTTTTGTACAGGTTAGTTTTTCACTGGTGTAACTTTTCAATTAAATGTAGTGTTAATTTAATTGGAAAGTTGGGGGGGGGGGGGGGGGGTATGTAGCATTGCAGAACCCTGCCCTCCTAATTAAATAATTTTCTTTTTAAACTTCTTTTTGTATAGGTAAATATAAATGAGTCAATGTATTTAGAGTGGTGTGTATGTTATGAGACAGTATAATACGACGTTATGGCTATTAATATATGTTATTTTCACTTGCTATGTGTTTTAAGAAGGTATTTTGTATTTTAACAGACGTTTTCAATCATTACTATTTTTTATGAAATTATTCACAAATGAGCCGTTGTACTAGATTTTTACCTGTTTAGGCCTACTTTTTCAGGATATTTCTAAATGATTTTAATGTTGTAAAGAAATTTGTATTTTAATTACGGTTTGTAATGTTCATTTAACGTGTGGAATGATTCTAGAACACGGTACTGTGTCTGGGCTGATGTGATGGTTAGAAAGAGAGGCATGAGAGGCCTGTAAGTGTAAGTGAGAAAGGAACAGTGCTTCCCCGCCAACCGAGATAAAAGCTGTAATTCTCCACTGGTCGTGGGAAATGTGTGATAACTGCTGTCTCACGGTGTGGGAGAGAGAACGGGAATGGAAGTCCCCGATTTCGATGTGGAATTGAAAAGAGATAGATCAGGGGAAGCCCAGAGTTCTGTGTGTACAAGGTTTTTCCATGTGTTGTAACTTGTTCTGTGATTGGCTTGTATCTGTAGCATGAAAGAAGCGTGCATGTGATTGGTCGGTGAGGTCATGTGAAGTCTACTCCCTACGTGGAGGAGAGTGTGGCAAGAGTTCACCAGTCGTCTGTCGATCGCTGCCCCAGTAGGTCGCGTTCGGTGGCTTCTCGCTAAATTATAATGTAATTTACTAATGGATAATTTCACGTTGGTGGTCGGAGCCAGGCCGAATATTAAGTCAACCTAATTTGTTTTATTTTCTTTCGAACAGTACTAAATTAGAAATTGCGGCCAACTTCGTCGGCATTTGGCTCGGGGCGAAATTCGGTTTCGCTGGGTGCGGCCATGTTTGAGGCCGCACTGACTTCATGTGTTTGCAGCAAAATATTAGTGTAGGCAGGAGGCATAATTTTATGCAGAGGGTATTGGAAAGCTGGTGCATCAGTACGACAAATGCCTCAATCTGCACGGTGATTATGTGGAAAAATAGAGTAAAGATGTAAGTTTCTTTTGACATAAAAATAATTTTTCAATTCATTCCCGTTTTTTATTACAGCCGATCGGAGGTTGAAAAAAAAATAACCCTAGTATATTAAAGGAAATAAAGTAAATTAAATATTCAACTTTGATAATCTCTTAAGTTTACTAGGTCAATTTTTTTCTTCATACCTATTCTGTTACCACTCCCCAAGATATTGTATATTTAACAGGTAATTGTATAAATAAAATTACAATATGTATTGATTCAGGAAACTTATTTCATGAATAAAACATTAAAAGGGTTAAATATTTCAACACCTTTGTTAATACTTTCCATTTCTTGTATATTATTTTATTTTAGACCCATGAGACCTAGATTTGGATTTGAAGGGTATATTCACGGTACTCTCTGGGATTAAAATTTAATATTCAGATCCGAGAAAATTGGGATTTGACCCATCACTAATTCTAACCCAACGTGGTGGGCGGAGGAGAGCCTTCTAATCACTTACGTAAAAATCTCCACATCCCCGCCCTGATCCCGGAGCTGGGACACCTTCTTGAACAGCTTGCATGCCTTCTTCACCCCCAGCTCGTACTTCTCTTTGTGGCTCAAGTACTCGGCCGGAACGTCATCCATCAACTCGGGGTCCGACAGGAACAATCTCTCTGGAACACCGACACTAGTTCCAAAACACAAGTAAACAGGTCAGGTCTGGCGGTTTTAATCAGAAGACTCAATGGACTGCGATAAAGTATGCCTGCACCCATGGGAGTTAATTCCATGGAGTAGGGGGCTAAGATGGTGGGAAAAGGGCGGGGGGGGGGGGGGTACTTGTCTAATAAGAACAAGTGTAGATTAGAATTATTCATATGAGTGTGTACTCAAGAAGAATGTTGTGTGACAGTTCAGAATGGTAAGGAAAAAAAAACAGAGATTATGACTTGCCACAGGGCTCGTATTTAACAGCAGCAGAATCCAAATTAAAATACTTTCTTCAAACACTAGACACACTTAAGAGATGTTACTGCGTTTACCCTGAATACTGTGTTTCTGAATTCTTACTGGTTTCTGGGAAATCACAGTTTGTAACTTACATTAAAATAACCTGTGCATCGACACGGCTGCCAAAATTTTTTTGCTTTCCCGTGTACGTCTGTGTGTTTATGTTTTGGAGAACTTTAGACAGATCATGAGAATGGTCGATTAGGTTAGGTTAGCTACCTTAAAAATACTTTAAAACATAGGGGATTGTTCATTAAGTTAGTGTAGCGACATTAAAATTACTGTAATGGCTGCTTAAGAATCACCAATTTAAGATGTAGTTATCCTGACCTAGCCGACCATTCATACGATTTCACAATATTTTTATTATAGCTAACCTAACCAACCATCCACATTTTTTTTTTAAGTATTTTAAATGTAGCTTGACTATTCTCTAATTTCTTCATCACTTAAGTCTGTGAAAGACAATATGGAAATATTTTATGCACGTTCTTATTTGCTACTAAAGTTGCTATTGCAAGCTACGAATTTCACAACTGTTCAGGCCTCGGAAAGACTTGTGTGAACTGGTTTCTAAGCTATGTTGCAATTCCTAAGCAACCGTTAAAAATATTTTGAAGTATTTTTAATTGAGCTAACCTAATCTAAACGATAATTCTCAAGACGTAAAAAATTTGTAATATTAATACCGAACAGGCACAAATGTGGCCTCCGAATGGACTGTTTGATTATTAGTTTTACCGATTCTGTGATTCTCCCATGTAAGAACATTAAAAAAACTTACAGCTGTGTTAATGCATAGGTATCGTAATGTAAGCTATAAACTGTGACTTATCAGAAACAAGTAGTAATTTTAAAAATCTTTTGGTTTGAAAAAAGTATTTTCGGAATTTTATTAATTCCCGGAACAGCCGCGACTTAAGAATATTACCCTAATTTCAAAACGTAACTAACTGATCAGGTCACGTATTTTCCACTAAACAAAAATAAAAACACTCAATGGACTACGATAAGGTATGCCTGTAACCATGAGCATATCCATTTGGGGGAGGTGGGGGGAAACTCGCTAAGTAATAACAAGCGTAGATTATAATTAATTATATGAGAGTGTACTTGAGAAGAATATTGTGTAACAGTTCAGAATGGTACGGAAAAAGCAGAGATTATCACTTGCCAAAGGGCGCGGACTTAACAGCAGCAGAATCCAAATTACTATAATTACATATTGGTAATAGTTATTAAAACACTATCGACCATAACCGCTATTTCATATCATTACATACCTCTTTCTCGTCTTTCACGAGTTTTTTCAGGAGCTCCATCCAAAAGATGAGTTAGTTCTAGCGACTTAAAAGTGCACCTCTTGCGCTCTCTTTCAATATCTTCATTTGGTTTATAACTAAGTCTTGTATGTGACATGTTTAATGACAAAGCTAGCTAATTTCAGATGAGAAAAAAATGAACTTAGTGTAACACACATAAACTACTACCAGTAAACAACATTTCATACATTTGATCAAATCTTACAAATATACACACTCATGTCACGCGATAAAAAAATAAATAAAAAAACATAAAAGACCTTTAACCCTACTTTACAACTTGACAGATTGTCATTAAATGTCATCACACAGAAACTACATTCTACCCAACCATCCAAAACAAAATACCAGTAATTCAATTTTTTAGTACTTTAAGATTTACTTACAATTAGTTTTAAAACTAAGCTAAATATTATATTACATTTTATAATTATCTTAAACGTTTGGTGAGACCTGTAATCCATATGTCTGGGTTCACAATTAAAAAAATTAAACGAGTGCGTAGCAATCCATGCACATGGCAATGTACATGACTTGTGTGAAGTCTGTTTACAATTGAATGCACACTTGAATACTAGCATACTTGTAAACTTGCACACTCACATATTCGCATACTTGCACTTTAACATACTTGTACACTTGCAAACTTGCACACTTGAAAACTTGCACATTTCCATTCTTACACGCTTGTATATTTGCACACTTGTATGGTTGTATAGTTGTATACTTGCACACTTTCATATTTCTACACTTGCATACTTACACTCGCATACTACATAATAGCATAATAAAGCACTCAAATACTTTATATATATATATATATATATATATATATATATATATATATATATATATATTGACGTCGACCCAAGTGTCTCCTCGGCTCCTTCAGGCCGTTATGCCTCGTCAACGTCCTCCCTTGTAATACTAGTGCACCGACTGTGAAGTGCGGCGAGCAGGGACGCACCCGCGTGCGCTCTAGCGTACCAGTGGGCTTCTCTTTGTGTTGTAAATAATTATGCTTGTTATGTATTTTTAAATGGTCACGAGCCTCCACAATTGTGTATATTTTGTAACGTAACTAATTAATTCATGTGTAACTTCGTTTTTTAATTAATTACTCGCCATGTTGTTTAATAATTCTGTGATTTTTCTCAAGTGCTTATGCCATGTTAGTAATGTAATCGCAGCCTGGCGCATCGCGAGGCGGGCCTCTCCCACGCCGGCCGATTTCCCCTCCCCTCCTCCGCAGCCCGCGAGCCAAGGCCTGCTAGCG